>NC_081563.1:111678562-111759880 GCF_022355385.1 Mustela nigripes
GAGCCCGATGTGGGACTCGATCCCAGGACCCTGAGATCATGACCTGAGCCGAAGGCAGCGGCCTAACCACTGAGCCACCCAGGCGCCCTGTAATTTAATTTTTTAAAAGACTTTATTTTTAAGTAATCTCCACACCCAACATGGGGCTCTAACTTATAATCCTAAAATCAAGAGTTGCATGCTCTACCGACTAAGCCAGCCAGGTGCCCCTGCAAATTTACTTTAATATAAATCATAAGGGGTGCCTTGGTGGCTCAGTTGAGCATCAGACTCTTGGTTTCAACTCAGGTCATGATCTGAGGGTCTTGGGATCAGCCCCACATCACACTCAGTGCAGAGTCTGCTTCTCTCTCTCCCGTCCCCTCTGCCCCCTTGCTACCCCCCATGCCCTGCAGCTCTCTCTCTCTCTCTCCCAATTAAATCTTTAAAAAAACAAAAAAAGAAAGAAAGAAAAAAAGAAATACAAGAGAAAAAGTATTTGATTAAAAAGATGTATCTGAAAAAAATAAATAAATAAAAAGATGTATTTGGAGTTGGCTTTAGATAGTCCCAAAAGTGTCTGAGAGGGGGAAGGGAAAGATGAAAAGAAAATGACAGTATTGATCTTTAGTGCAGTTCAGGAAGAAGTACATGGGTGTCCGCTAAATTACTCTGTTTAACATTTCTTTTAGAGATTTTATTTATTTGACAGAGATCACATGTAGGCAGAGAGGCTGGCAGAGGGGAGGAGGAATCAGGCGCCCCACTGAGCAGAAAGCCCGATGCGGGGCTTGATCCCAAGACCCTGGGGCTCAATCCCAAGACCCCCGGATCATGACCTGAGCCGAAGGCAGAGGCTCTAACCCAGTGAGCCACTCAGGTGCCCCCATTTGAACTTTTTCTTAATAAAATATTTTAACCTCCAAAGTACTGAAGCAAACACTGCAACACAACAACAATTTTTTTTTTTTTAAAGATTTTATTTATTTATTTGACAGAGAGAGATCACAAGTAGGCAGAGAGGCAGGCAGAGAGAGAGAGGAGGAAGCAGGCTCCCTGCTGAGCAGAGAGCCCGATGCGGGACTCGAAACCAGGACCCTGAGATCATGACCTGAGCAGAAGGCAGCGGCTTAACCCACTGAGCCACCCAGGCGCCCCACAACAACAATTTTTAAGCCCAGGTGGTGATGCTGTACTTTTTGTATGCCTGAAGATGTCCCTAGTAAAAGGTTAAATTCAATTCCCAAGAAAGAAGTGAGCACTTACGATTCTCCAGTGTTCCAGGGAATGAAGTTCAGATGAGGCCTGAGATCTGTCCACTCAAGTGACAGAATGTCACTAAGAACAAGGTGCTCGGACCAGAGTGAATGATTAGTAGGAAGAGAGAAAACAGAAGGAAATGCAGATGGTGGTCTATCGACCGTTGGCTGGAATGGGCAGAAAAGGATGCAGTGACAAGGAGGGACCTGTGGAATGGGGGAGTTTATTTTTTGTTAGGACAGGGAGATACAGATCAAATTTCTAGGACCCATCCCAGAGATAAGGGAGTATGTCTGACCATGGAAGCTTTGCATAGCCAGCATCTCAGGTGATTCTGAGCAAGGGGTCCTGGACAACAGCTGGAGAAACACTGTGACTGAGGAAGCGTGTGGGTAGATGGCACATGGTTTCTGGGAGGACAGGGGGACAGAGGCACAGCTCCTCACTGGGTCAGGTTTGGTAGCGGGAAGCCTAGGCCCTTCTATGCAGACTTCCAGTTCTCTCAGAAGCACGAGGCAAAGTCAGCTGTTGAGAGAAGGGGCCAAGGAGACTATGATTTTCAGTATTTCCAAGTTAACTTCATTGTTTCTTTGTGTAATCTTTTAAAAGGAAAAGCAGAGCCCTTGCGGTAAGTGTAGGCTGAACCCCCCCAAAAAAGACTAAGAGGGCCCAGCTGAGGCTGGGGGGCATTGAGTTGCTGTCGTCCCAACTACCTGTGTGTGGGCTGCCCGGCAGCAGTGAGCAGCAGCCTAAGCACAGGTGGAGATGGTGAGTGGCTGGCACACTGGGAGGTGGCTCTGTCTCAGGCAGGAGTAACCGAAGGACAAAGGAACAAGGTTGTCAAGGAAAAGACAAGAAACTGAAATGACTGACTGCAGCTGTACTCCAAGCTGGACAGGGAGGGACACATTTATAGAAGGGGGCTCTGCTCGTACATACGAAGAGAACAAAGGGTTCCAGGGATGGGGATCCCGGTGAGGTCCAAGGACAGGTGGATCAGGAGGTATCAGAGTACCAGTGAGGACAGGAGCCTACGGTCGGATGGGGGCTGCCTGAATTGAATGCTTCCGAGGCAAAGCAATTCTGGCAGAGCACAGGCGCCGGGTGGAGGGTGGCTGATGTAGATAAAATCACTCGAGTAGAGCTCAAGGAACCCTGAAGCCAGGTGGGCCCTTAAATCACTCTGGAAAGAGCAGGGATGCACAGGAGGCTGTCCCAACAGTTGGCCAGAGATGTGGTTCAGGAGGATGGCAGCAACACAGACCTGGCTGGGAAGGAGGCAGAGCCCCTCCCAAGGGGGCCAGAAGTAGTGAAGAGCAACAAAACACGGACTACCTCTCCAGGTCTTGGAGGTAAAGAAAGCTTCTCAGGGACAGTTGGGTGACTCAGGCTGTGCCTAAAGGGTGGCACTGGGTCTGCAGAGGCAGAGTGGAGGGCAACAGGGAGGGTGGCCTCTCAGAAGAGCCTAGGGGTAGGGACTCTTGTAAGGACAGCCATACGTTCAATGAGGAAGACCAGTCACAGTTTCCTCCTCTACTCCCAGTTCCTGGAAGTGGAAATCTCAGCAGCAGTAAACGGACCCTGGATTCCAATACCAGGAAATCACTAAACCTAGCAGTCCTCGTAGTCTCGGTTCTAGCCCCTCCCCTCTCCATCCCTCCCTTCAGACACTGAAGAAATCCCTGTGGCTGTGGAGCTGAACTTCTGGAAAAGTACGTTCTGCTGCAGCGCAAGCAGAGCCCTTGAGTGAAAATAGGTGATCTCCAGCCTTTGCCTCCAGGGTCTAAGCTGGACTACTGGACCACTGGGGTGGAAGAGGCACATCAGGTCTAGCCTTGGGGAATAATCTATTCCAAATCCTAAAGCCCAAGAGAGTTCATCAGCACCCCTGAAATCCTTTGACTCCAATTTGCCTCAAAAATAAATACTCTATGGGGCACCTGGGTGGCTCAGTGGGTTAAGCCTCTACCTTCGGCTCAGGTCATGATCCCAGGGTCTTCAGATGGAGCCCTACATCAAGCTCTCTGCTCAGCAGGGAGCCTGCTTCCCCCCTCTCTCTCTCTGCCTGCCTCTCTGCCTACTTGTGATCTCTGTCAAATAAATAAATAAAGTCTTTATAAATAAATAAAGAAATACTATGGGGGCGCCTGGCTCACTTAACTGGTGGAGCGTGCAACTACTGATCTCAGGGTTGTGAGTTTGAGCCCCATTCTGGGTGTGGACATTACTTAAAAATAAAATCTTAAAAAAAAAAAAATACTACACTGGGGCGCCTGGGTGGCTCAGTGGGTTAAAGCCTCTGCTTTTGGCTCAGGTCATGATCCCAGCATCCTGGGATCAAGCCCCGCATTGGGCTCTCTGCTCGCCACCTAGGCGTCCCTCAAATAAATAAAATCTTAAAAAAAAAAAAAAAAAAAAACACTGAAAAGAAATCTAAAAAAATAAATAAAAATTTAAAAAAATACTACTAAAGAGCTCCTGCACATTGTCACTGGAATTTTTTTTTAAGGATCTTTTTTTAAGATTTTATTTATTTATTTGACAAGGAGAGAGAGAGATCACAAGTAGGCAGAGAAAAATTCCAGCAACAATGTACAGGAGCTCTTTAATAGTACTTTTTAAAAATTTTTTATTTATTTTTTAAAATTTCTTTTCAGTGTAGTATTTTTTTTAAGATTTTATTTTTTTAATTTTTTATTTTTTCCAAAGATTTTATTTATTTGCCAGAGAGAGAGAGAGAGCATGCGCAAGCGAGCACAGGCAGACAGAGTGGCAGCAGGCTCCCGGCCAAGCAAGGAGCCCGATGTGGGACTCGATCCCAGGACGCTGGGATCATGACCTGAGCAGAAGGCAGCTGCTTAACCAACTGAGCCACCCAGGCATCCCTTAAGATTTTATTTTTAAGTAATGTCCACACCCGGCATGGGGCTCAAACTCACAATCCTGAGATCAATAGTTGCACGCTCCACCAGTTAAGGGAACCAGGCACCCCCATAGTATTTCTTTATTTATTTATAAAGATTTTATTTATTTATTTGACAGAGATTACAAGTAGGCAGAGAGGCAGGCAGAGAAAGAGGGGGGAAGCAGGCTCCCTGCTGAGCAGAGAGCCTGATGCGGGGTTCAATCCCAGGACCCTGGGATCATGACCTGAGCCGAAGGCAGAGGCCCAACCCACTGAGTCACCCAGGCGCCCTGTTGCTGGAATTTGAAATGGTGTGCTTGCCATGGAAAAAAGAGTCTGATAGTTCTTCAAATAAATAAACACAGAATAACCTGTGATCCAGCAAGTCTATTCAGGTTATATATCCAAAAGAACTGAAAATAGTCTCAAAGGGACATTTGTACACCCATGTTCATAGCAGCATTCATACTAGCCATGAGATAGAAGTAACCCAAGTATCCATTGATGAATGACTGCATAAATAAAATGTTATACATGTACAAGAGAATATTATTCAGCCATAAGAAGGAATGAAATTGACACAGGCTATCATATGAATAAGCCTTGAGGACAGGAAAGTATGCTAAGTGAAATAAACCAGTCACAAAGAGGCAAATACTTTCCACTTCCACTTCCACACTTTCACTTATATGAACTATCTACAGTAGTCAAATTCATAGAAAAGGAAAACAGAATGGCCGCTACCAGGGCTGGGGGAGGGGGAACATGGGGAGTTATTATCTCATGGATATAGAGTTTCAATTTTGCAAGATGAGAAAGTTCTGGAGATTTCACTGCACAACATGAATATACTTAACACTCCTGGACTATCCTTTAGAATGGTTAAGGTAGTGAATTTTATGTTATTATATTTAACGACAATTTTTTAAAAGCTTATTTTTATGTTTTATTTTGAGGGGGAGGAATAGAGGGAGGGAGGGAGACAGAGAGAGAGAATTGAACGCAGACTCCCCAGTGAGCAGGGAGCCTGACGTGGGGCTCGATCTGAGATCATGACCCAAGCTGAAACCAAGAGTCGGATGACCAACCGACTGAGGCACCCAGGGACGCCTAACCACAGTTTTTTTAAATGTTCACGTTTAGGGACACCTGGCTGGCTCAGTCAGTAGAACACGTGATTCTTGCTTTTGGGAGTTTAAGTTTGAGCCCCACGTTGGGTATAATTTAAGGTTTTTAAAAAATTTTTTAAAGATTTTATTTATTTATTTGACGGACAGAGATCACAAGTAGGCAGAGAGGCAGGCAGAGAGAGAGGAAAGAAAGCAGAGCCCGATGCGGGACTTGATCCCAGGACCCTGGGATTATGACCTGAGCTGAAGGCAGAGGATTTAAGCCACTAAGCCACCCAGGTGCCCTAAAAATAAAATCTTTTAAAAAGTTTGTGTTTAGGGCGCCTGGGTGGCTCAGTGGGTTAGGCCGCTGCCTTCGGCTCGGGTCATGATCCCAGGGTCCTGGGATTGAGGCCCGCATCGAGCTCTCTGCTCAGCAGGGAGCCTGCTTCCTCCTCTCTCTCTGCCTGCCTCTCTGCCTGCTTGTGATCTCTCTCTGTCAAATAAATAAATAAAATCTTTAAAAAAAAAAAAAAAGTTTGTGTTTATATGTTACTCCCCCCCCCAAAAAAAATCCCTACTAAAATAGTCAACCTCTCTTCTAAGAAGAGTTTCAGGAGTACATAATGTATCTTGTCTCCTTTCTCTTACAGTGAGGGATGTTTCTACTAAAGTACCTGAAGCAATGTGTCCAAAACCAAGGTAAACCTTTCCCCCAACACTCACTCTTCCTTTTTTGTCTTAAGCCAAAAGCCCAGTCATCCTCAATTTCTTGCTCTACTCCTTTCTACCCAGTGCAACCCATCACAATTTCCTTTAATTTTGTCCCCTAAATACTTCTCTGATGCATCCCTTTCTATTTCCAACATCTCTGCCCCAGTGCTCTCCACCATCAACTTCTCTCAGGCATATTCCACCCTTGTGTCCATATTTGCTTGCTCCTTCCAAAACGGTCTTATTTACACACATACACTCCCGGCAATCCAAACACACTGGCTCTGTTTAGAAGATTGAGAGTGTCCTTGTCTTTCCTGCCTCAGGACCTTTGTATATGCTTCTTTCATCACACTCCCTGCACCTCCATTTACTCATTCCCTGGATAGGGTATTATTGTTTCTTTCATTAAGTCTTCTTACCTCTAACCTCCCAGTGTACTATATATACTCTCTTAGGACCTTATATCTCTCCTTTACACTGATTATGATTAAATAAATACTAAGTCATTAATGGTTATCAACTGTGTCTCCTGCTGGCTGTAAGCTCTATGAGAGCAGACAGAGTCCATGTCTTTTTATTGGTTGATATACACTCAGGGTTGGGCAAAATTAACTAACAGGATTAATCCAAGGTTGGGTTTTAAGATAAAAATGGCTTAAATTCTGGATTCCTATAAAAACTAGTAACCATTCCCTCTCATTCCCTTCCCAAATTCAGTGAGCTTTCCAGAACATTACTTACATCACAAAAGAATCTTGACCTGCAGACAGGACTCAAAATGCAATACTTACATCAGTCATTCATTCACTTATTGGAACATGCCCTGCCATAAAGCTATGAACAAATATGAATAAAACTAAATAGTTGCATTTAAAATATTTCCACTCTGGTGAAGTTAGAATATGCTGTATGTTTCCCGATTTACAACAACAACAACAACCAAAACCAAAACCTCTCTGCTTTAACACAGGTTCTAGAAGAACAACGGATTCAAAGCCTGGCTCCACCACTTACCTGGTGACCTGGCCACCTAACCTCTCTGTGCCTCAGGAAGATGGAGCTAATGACACATACCTCATAGGGTCTTGAAACAAACAAGTTAATACATATAAAATACTTAACATAGTGTCTAGTACACAGTCCCTCTGTCAGCAAAAGTCATATATCCTCCAGAGCAAGGCTTAGACTTCTACTCTTTCTGGCAGCACAGCACAGGTAAGGGGAGGCTACCCAGACAGGTCATGTCTACAGCAGGCATTCCACACTTACACTCATTTAAATCTTTCCTGGTATACCAATAAAGCTAAGACTGCATGTGATAAAGAGGAGCTCTGTGGTAATGAGGTCATTGTCTTCAGCATTCTCTGATTTAACAAACCTGTGTGGTCACATGTATTTTCCAAAATAATACGAGTTAATATTTTTTAAAGTGTATGATGTGCGAAACACTAAGTTACGTGGCTACTTTTGTCTGATATACCTTCTCTGCAAAAACAGTTGAAATCATTGTTATTTCCTACTGACTTTACTGCTTTTTAAATTAAATTTCTGCATTTTCATATTGCATATTTCATAGGCACATTTATAAGACAGAAGAATTACAAATAAACAACAAATGCAAAGGATCTCTAAAAATCGCCATACAGTTTCACTAACACAAGAGTACTTTGTGTTGAAATATGACCCCAACACAGTATCTTCATGACCTTTAGTTGAAATCACTAAAGTATTTTTAAAACTTTATTGGGCAAGTACTATATAACAGGCACTGTTCTATGAGCACTGGACAGAGATAAACAGAATGTTGGCCCTCAAGGAACTTAGTTTAGCAAAAGAAACCACATGCAAATATTGCCCTACTGCGCCTTCCATAACAGACAGCAACACCGGCCAGAGAGACCTAAAGGAAAGTCAGCTGACTCTACTGGGACTGGATCAGGGAAGGTTTCAGAAAGAACCCTTGAGCTAAGCCCTGAAAGATGAGCAAAAATTTTCCAGTGAGATAAAAAGACCAATGGCAGTACCCAGAGAAGTAACTGCAGGCTGGATGCAAACATGGAAAGCCATGAAACATCGTGGTGTATTGGGGTTCTGTAATTCTGTGCAACTGGAATACAAGACTTGGGTAGGAGAGGGGCAGACGGCGCTGGAGATAAACAGAGACTGACTTACAGATGTTCCAAAAGGAGTTTGTATTTTACCCCACAAAAAAGTGGCGCCGCTGAAAAGTCCTATTATTACCTATCAGGGTAATAATGTGATCGGTTTACACTTCACATCAATAGTTTGGGGCTCGGGGCCCCTGGGTGGCTCAGCCGTTGAGCTTCTGCCTTTGGCTCAGGTTATGGTTCCAGGGTCCTAGGATAGAGCCCCGCATCGAGTTTCCTGCTTAGCGAGAGGCCTGCTTCTCCCTCTTCCACTCCCCCTGCTTGTGTTCCCTCTCTTCCTCTCTCTCTCTGTCAAATAAATAAATGTGTGTGTGTGTATATATAGTTTAGGATATATATATATATATATATATATATATAGTTTAGGACTCTACGACTCCCGTGAGAGGGTTACCCCAAGCTAAGCGTCCTCACAGGCCCTACCCCTGGATTCGCCCCTCTCTCCCAGTTTGCTGTTACCCCGCCCGCCGTGCGATCCCGCCTCCCGCGGAGCGCCACTGTAGTCTAACTTTGGCAGCACTTCCCCACAGGAGACTGGACACTCGCTGTCACCCACAGGCCGTCTCCCTCAAACGTGATCTGAGCATCCTTCCGGAGGCTGACAGATCTCAGCTTCAGCTTTGGGCTCTCTCTGCCCCTACTCGTGTGACCGTGATGTGACTGCCTCAGTTTCCTTCCTGGAGCTGGGGAAGGCCCGGCCCCCAGGCCATTAGGCGGCTGTGCGTTCAGCGGTAGACGCTGCGGGGGAGCCCGCGAGGGACGGACCCCAGCGACCACAGTGACGAGGGCGCGCGCTGCCGGCTCCGCCCGAAGACTCAAGCCAGCGGGCGAGCGGGGTATGCCGGGCGGTGGGCAGGAGGGCGGGGCGGCTCACCGGTAAAAGGCAGAGTCCCCAAGCGGGTTCCAGTTTGCCGTGTAGCAGTCCATGGCTGGTGCAGGTGGTGGCTGGGAAGCGCCGAGGGGACACCCGCCTAGCACGGGCTCCGGACCGGCACTTCCGCTTCCGCCCGTCCGGGTCACGTGGCGAGGCTGCCGCCACGGCCATCACCAGTGTGGGCAGCTACATTCGGCCGCCGCCGCGCCCCCGCCCACACCCGGGCCTCGTGGCCGCCCGGGTGGGCTCGGCCCTGGCTCCCACCCTCCGTCGCGGTCCACCTCGCCGCCTTCCTGTCCCCTCGGGCGCCGGGGGTCGCGCAGGGCGGGACATGGGTGACCGGAAGTGGCTGCTGTGAGCGTCGCCGCCCGGGGCGCCAAGGCCCGAGGCGCCGTCGGGGCCGCCGCGACGCACGCATGGAGAGCGCTGGGCGCCGGGCTGCGCGCCGACGGCTAACCGGGACGCACGGGTTCTGCCGGGCGCGGGCTGTGCAGAACCGACTGGCGTCCCGGGGCGGAGGAACATGAGGCTAGGCCTGGGGCCCTCAGAGGGCAAGGCGCGCAGTGCGCGGCCCTGCCCCGGGCGTGGGTGAACGGTGCGGCGCCCCGGGACTGGGTAATTGGCGCTAGCGGGCGCGCGCATGCGCGGGGCGGTGGCGGGCACGTGGCGGGGCGCAGGGCGGCGCCGCGCGGGAAGAGCTTCGGTGCCCTGGTGGCCCGCGGGCTGGCGACCCCCTGCCTCCGGTGCCAGGTGGGACTGAGGCAAGACGCCACCACGGGTCCCACTCTGCCGCCGCTACCTCGTCTCGGTAGCCCTGAGCAGCCGGGGAGGGGCCGGCGCAGGTCTCATTTATCCCGGGGCGGGCCCTGGGGCCGACCTGTCCTGAGTCCCCGCCCGCGCGCGGCTTAGTGGCCTCTCCCCGCAGCCCATCATTAGCCGCGGAGGCATGGTCTTCTGTCTGGAGAACGAGGAGCCGCGCCTCCCCCTGCGAAGCGCCATGGTCCACTTCCAGGCCTCGGAAGTCCAGCAGCTGCTACACAACAAGTTCGTGGTCATCTTGGGGGACTCAAGTGAGTGCCCCTCTAGGTTCACACTACCCAGCCCCGGACCTTCAGTCTGTTTTCGATGACTGGACCCTTTGTCTCGCACCCAAACCTTTCTGACCCCGAGTCTGTTCCAGTCCAGGGGGTTTTCCGTCTTTGATTTCCCTATGCACCTTCCACAGGTGTCCTGATCGATGTAGTCCGACACATTTTTTACCCCATCCTTGCTCAGCATTTTTCACCCTGACAGTCTCCCATACTTTCCTTCATGGGAGCAGTGGATTGTGTTGTCTGTTTTCTGGGTGACTTGGCCAGCTGACTTCCGCCTGGTGATCTGGGGCCACTGTGTACTAAGTTGGGGGTAGTGTATCCCGTGAAGGCAGAGGTGGTACCAGGATTTTTTTAACGTCAACTTTTCTCCTGCCTTTGTAATGAACTCCACAGTGGTGGTGTTGGGCAGCCCCATCCTTGGGAAGATGGAAGGCCTGGATTTAGGAGGAGCTAGGGTGGGATGAAGCTTGTCTTAGCTTTAGGATCTCTGTCTCCCTGTAGTCCAGCGGGCTGTGTACAAAGACCTGGTGCTCTTGCTCCAGAGGGACTCACTGCTCACAGCTGCCCAGCTGAAAGCCAAGGTGAGGGAAGCTTGGTAGCCATGCCAGTGGTGGGTGGGCACAGACCCTGGCCTGGCAGGGCCTTCCTCCCTAGCATGGGTCTGACCATCTGGGGGCCGGGGGTGGGCAGGGGGAGCTGAGCTTTGAACAGGACCAGCTGGTGGCTGGGGGTCAGCTGGGCGAGCTACACAATGGAACGCAGTACCGGGAGGTTCGCCAGTTCTGCTCGGGTTCTGGCCACCACCTTGTGCGCTTCTACTTCCTCACCCGCGTTTACTCCGAGTACCTCGAGGGCGTCCTGGAGGAACTGACCTATGGGCCTGCCCCGGACCTGGTGATCATCAACTCCTGCCTCTGGGATCTCTCCAGGTTGGGGCAGCGGGAGAGGGAAATAGTGGTTGGGGGGTGGAGGTACAGCTCAGAGGCTGTCCACCCTGTGCTCTTGCCCACCCTATGTGCTGTCTGACAGGTATGGCCGCTGCTCAATGGAGAGCTACCGGGAGAACCTGGAGCGGGTGTTTGTGCGCATGGACCAGGTGTTGCCAGACTCGTGCCTGCTGGTGTGGAACATGGCCATGCCCTTGGGGGAGCGTGTCACTGGGGGTTTCCTTCTGCCAGAGGCAAGTGACGGAGGCCCTTCAGGATGGGGGAGGAGGCAGCTGTTAGATAAGAGGTCCTTCCCTCCCGACCCTGCTTCATTGTGCAGCTCTTAGATGCTGCACTTTCTTACTCAGCTCCAGCCCCTGGCGGGGTCTCTGCGGAGGGATGTGGTTGAAGGGAACTTCTACAGCGCAACACTGGCAGGGGACCACTGCTTTGATGTCCTCGACCTCCACTTCCATTTTCGGCATGCGGTACAGCACCGTCACCGGGACGGTGTCCACTGGGACCAACACGCTCACCGCCACCTCTCACACTTGCTTCTGACCCACGTGGCCGACGCCTGGGGTGTGGAGCTGCCCAAGCGTGACTATCCCTCTGGTGAGCCCTGCCACAAGTGGGTAGGAGAATGATGCAGAGGGGTTTCTTAGAGTATAGGGCTCAGACCCAGAATAGGACAGAGGTACTCAGGGAGTAGAGGCCTCTCAAAAGTCTGTTGTGGCTCCCGAGTGCACCTTTCTCATCCCCTGGGGAGGGTGAGATCACAGGAACAGCGTTTTGATCCAAGTTCTGGTTCTGTGTGGGCTAGCATATAGTCATCTCTGCACATGAGTGAGTATATATAAGCTTTGAGCACATAAGGCAGCATGTCAAAAGACTCCTATCCCACAGATGAATAGGAAAGAAATGGGGGGACTTCTAGCTAGGCATGGGGGCTGGGGGTAGAAAGACGGAAATGGAAGAAGGGCAATCATGCAATGTTACAGAAGCAAAGAAGCCCCTCACATGGTGCTGTCAAGCCTCTCAGTTCCTGCCCGCTCGCAAAAGGAGTGTGGTGGCTGTTTGCATGTGTGCTTTCCCCCTGGATCATGTCCTCAAAGGGCAAGGTTCCTACCTTGTTGCCAGCTCGTTCCTTTTGGCCTTGGGGTCTGGTACAGTTGCTGTGTCCATAGTATGTGCAGGATAGAGTTTGTTGAGTTGGGGGTACGAGTCATGTTAGAAGGCTGTTACAGCAGCACTAGAGCAAGTGAGGGCACAGAGAAGCCAGGAATGTCACGGAGGTAATCTGGGACTTGGTAGCCAGGCGTTGGATCCTTGGGGAGGTGGATTAGAACTTTGATTATATAATGGCTCAGTTTCCTTGTTATCCCCAGCAAAGAGAGGGATGCCCTAATGCTTGTAAGGCTAGTTCGTGGTGGCTTAGGTCTTCTGAATCCAGTTTGAAGCTCCAGAAGTAGGGAGGTGAAAAGGAAGAGTTGGGTGGGAAGATGTGATTGGTGAGTTTGGTCCAGGCAGACCTCTGACGTGCTCTGGAAATGTGGGGCTGTGGGTCTCAGAGTCAACTGTGAAGGAGAGAGCAGAAGCAGGGCCATGCTGTGGAGTTGGAAGGGAAGAGGGGCTGATGTTGTAAACAAAAGGACCTGAGGGCAGAGACACTATCAGGGAGGACAGGGGCTCTTAGTCATTTAGTATGACTGGCAGGAAGAGAGGAAGTGGTTACATTTAGTCAGAAAAGTGCTGAAGGAGTGAAGCAGGGTTTAGAGGCGGGAGCGGTTGATGAGAGAATGGGAACTGGGCAGAACACTCCGTGTGGAAGTTTGGAAGGCACAGGACTGCTGGGAGAAGAGAGGGACAGGGTCTCATGTTGTCCAGAGAAAAGACTTCTTAGAAGGCTCATTTTTTGGTCTGTGGGGAGGAGCTGGGAGAAGAAAAAGCTACAGATACAGGAACCAAGCATACAAAAAGAGAAGGCTCTAGAGGGGAGCATAAGGTTAGAACAAAAGCAGATCTATGACTCTGAGAAAGGCAAAGAAGAAGGAACATACACTGGGCTTAGCCTGCAATGAGACAGTGTGAGGAAGACAGGGTAGGAAGCAGAGGGTGCCCCGTCCTGGTGGCCCTATTCTCCAAGAGGAGGAAAGAGGTTTAAGAGTGCGGACAACCAGAATTCTGGGCAGCCTGGCTCTCAGGCCTAAAACAAACAACCATCCCGTTCTTAGACCCGTGGACTGAGGACTGGCCAGAGCCGGATCATCTGTTCCAGGGGAGCCATGGGCAGCCCCCAGACTTCGGGGAGCAACTGGCCTTGCCCCCACCCCAACCCTCTCCCCTGCCCCCTCCCATGCCTTTCCCCTACTCCATTCCTCAGCCCTCGCCACCTCCCTTGTTTCCACCCCTGCCCCAGGACACCCCTTTTTTCCCAGGCCAGCCCTTCCCACCCCACGAATTCTTCAATTATAATTCAACAGAAGACTTCTCGATGTCATCCCACTTAGGTAGGTGCCTCCACAGACCTCCCTTTCCACCTCTCCCAGCCTCCCTGTGCACCTTCCCCCACCTAGCCTCCCATCCCCAGGTGGACTGAGAGGAGTTCGGTAGCTCCTTGTGCCCCCAGGATTGGGTCCAGTCACTGCTGGATCTACAGCATCTGTAGACTCATTAATCAACCATTGATTGTCACAGTCTGCTGGTTCAGTGGAAGGGGAAGTGGTGTTGCCATTTTGTAGATGGGGAAACTGAAGCCCAGAGAAGCTCACCCTGGAGGACTAAAGCTGCTCGGAGGCAGAGCTGGGCTCACTTGGTCAGAGCCCACTCTCTGATAATGGCTGGTTCTTTTGTAGGATGTGGCCCTGGAGTGAACTTTGTGCCTGGCCCCCTGCCACCTCCAGTCCCTGGCCCTGTCCCCCATGGTCAGCACCGGGGCCCAGTGGTCCACCGGGGGATGCCACGCTGTGCTCCCAGCAGCCCCTATCACGTGCCGAGGATGGGGGGGCCCTGCAGGCAGCGGCTCAGACACTCAGACAGACTGATCCACACAAATAAACTGGACAGACAGCCTCCTGCCCATTCGGGGACATGGCCTGGGTAGACTGGATCTTGGACTGGGGCTGGATATGCCAATGGCCCTACAGGGTCTGCTTGCCATCCCCAGTGCTGGGTCAGGGTGTCTGTTATGCCTGGCATTGTTCTTGTCCATTGCTGTCACTAATAAAAGCATGGAAGAACAGAGTGGCATCTTCCTGTATGAGGGGATGGGTTTCCCAAACCATGATCTGAAGTGTTGGGGAGCTGCCTCTGGGCCTTCTCCAGTCTTGGCTTTTCACCTCACACTATTTAAAAGTCACTGAACGTGTCCTTCCTGCTATCTCACACACTCATTCCCACTCTTACCAGAACACAGGAGTGTGCCTAAAGATCCTGGGGGGGTCGCTTGTTGGCTGCTGCTCGTTGGGATTGAAAAATAGCTAGGGCTGAGCTCAAACTGTATTTTATTTGGAATTTTGGATCTGGCTAGTTCTCACCTCTATTTCCCAGTCTTATGCATTCACGTATACATTCAACATTCATCTGTTTCTGGACATGCACGCATACCTTAGTTATCTGCACAACTCTCGGCACATGGTGGGCCCTCGTTAAGTGGGTGGGACTGAACAAGCTTCCAAACTCAAGTGGAAGACTGATTAGAAATCCACTATTTAATAGATATAATGTGCAATGGTAGCAAACGCAACACAGACCAACCTCTTTGTTTGTGGGGGGATGGGAGTAGAGGGGGGCTGAGGGAGAAGTCCAAGATGGGGCAGGGGGTAGGAGGCTGTGCCAAACTCTGTAAGGAAGTTAAAAGAGTATAGGGTTTCAGCTTTGACAAGTGGTATTGACTCTAGGTTTGTGATACTACTAAGCATCAGGGGTAAAGTGTGGGCCAGATGGTGACATTGAGGGAGGAGGGATCAATAGGCCGAGGGCAGTGTGGGGCAGAAAAATAGGGTAATGTGGAGAACCACTAAATCATCCTGAAGTAGAATCGGAGGGAAGAGAGGGACGCAGACTCCTTGTATTGAGTTTCCGTACTTGTTACTAAAATTTTACCTTGGCAAAGGATAGCATATCTCACACAAGAGGAGGTGAAATAGCACATCAGAAAAGTGTTGCCCATTGGTAGCAATCAATGAATTGCAAATGAAAGGAAGCTGTTAAATTAACCGGCTAGTGCTGGGGAGGCTGGTAGAGACGAGGTGAATTAATAAAACCTTTTAGAGAGCAACCTCGACAGGGTATTTGAGAATCAAAAGAGACAAACAAGCTTGGTTTTCTTTGGTATAGACAAAAAGTGTAAGGGAACATGTGAAAAAAAAAAAAAGAAAGAAAGAAAGAAAAAGCCTTTTGTTAGGGAGTTAATCTATTAGGTTTGTTATTTTTACTGTTGCAAAAGATTGTTTCTTTTTGGTAACAAATATTCCTTCTCTCCTGGGCTTCCGTTTGCCCAACCGCTTGTTCACTCTTTTCTGCCTTTCTTCAAAACCCTTTTCTGTCTGGACACTCTCACACCTCTGGCTCTGGAGTTTCTCAGTGTCACTGGAGAAAATTTTCCACCTGGATTGATGGTCAGAAGAAGAAAGTAATACGAGTTACCTGGTCTCACCCAGTCTTACCCAGCCCTGTCCATTGCTTGTCATCGTATTCTCTAAAAACTCCTTGTCCCCTCCCTTATCAATCCTTCCTGTGTCTTTCCCATTCTCGTCAAACCTCATCCCACTTCTGGAGCTCTCCGTAAGCAACCTTGAGACTGTTCATTGTACTCCATGTCCCCGTCATTCTACCTGTGCACTTCCCATCTCCAGCCCATTTCACTGTGTGGCTCCCATTGCCCACAGGGAGTTTCATAACCTTTCCTTCCGCTTCCCAGCACAGACTTGAAATCTACCACAAGAGCAGAACGGAGATAAAGTATTTTATTTTCATTGGGTCATATAAGCATATTATAGTACAAGGCACTTGACTTCTCTCTTAGAGATTTTATTTGGTTACGGCTGGGAAATAAGAAACTTCAAAAATAGCCACATACAGGTCATTACATACATTTACAGTGTGTCAGGCCTTTGTTTGGAGATGTAAAAATGGTGAGAATTTTCGTTTTCTCAGCATGTAAGCACACAGTTTGCTAGTTAAGCATGACAGAACTCAAACTTGATTTTCTCAAAAACCACCCGTATTTGACCATTGACAAATCATTTAATAAGGCAGTCTTACATAGCAGTGCCTGGGTGGCTCAGTCAGTGGGGCATCTGCCTTTGGCTTGGGTCATGATCCTGGGGTACTGGGATGGAGCCCTGTGTTGGACTCCCTGCTCCATGGGGAGGCTCCTTCTCCCTCTCCCTCCCCGTGCTCGTGCTCTCTCTTACTCTCTCTCTCAAATAAATAAAATCTTAAAAAAAAAAAAAAGTGGGGGGCGCCTGGGTGGCTCAGTGGGTTAAAGCCTCTGCCTTCAGTTCAGGTCATAATCTCAGGGTCCTGGGATCGAGCCCCACATTGGGCTCTCTGTTCTTCAGGGAGCCTGCTTCCTCCTCTCTCTCCCCACTCCCTCTCTCTCTGTGTCTGCCTCTCTGCCTACTTGTGATCTCTGTCAAATAAATAAATAAAATCTTAAAAAAAACTATCTTATATAGACTCCCTCTCGTTCATGGAATCTTGGTTTGTGTTTTTTCATGGAATCTTGTTTTTTAGAGGTTTCATTTATTTATTTTTTTTAGAGGGAGAGCAAGCAGGGGGAGGGGCAGAGGGAGAGAGAGGATCTCAGACTATGCTGAGTGCAGAGCCCAACATGGGGCTGGATCCCACGACCCTGAGATCATGACCCAAGTCAAAATCAAGAGTCAGACACTCAACTGTCTGAGCCACCCAGGAGCCCCTGGAATCTTGGTTCCAATATCCTTTCTTTTGCCATACCAAGATATTCCTGAAAGTAGTAAAAGATGTATGAGCATGTCAGTTGTAATATCAGCCTTTATTTTCCAAGGAAAATAAAAGTTTTGAGAAGAAAAATCACTGGAATTTTTTTCCCAAACATTTTAACCAAACTGAAAGTTTCCTGGCAGGAGTAGATAACTTGCCTTCTGTTGTGTTGTCCAGGTCCTTACACAGATTGTGTGTTGAGTTCATTTTAGTGTTTACCTCCACCATGTATAATTGGTGAAAGATAAACTCTGACTACAAGAAAGTGGACCTATGCTTAAAAAACAAAGAACACTACTTTATTGAGATGTAACTCAATCTGCATCTATTTCAAATCTACAATTTCATAAATGTTGAGACGTATACATTCATGAAACCATCACAGTCAAGATAATGAAATTTATCTTTCTGCCTCTTCATAAACCTTTCCCTTGTTCTCTACCCACAACCTCCTCACATCTCCCTACTTCCAACACCAAGGAACCACTGATACTGATTTGCTTTCTGTAACTATGGATCAGTTTGCGTTTCCCAGAATTTTACATGGAACCATTCGAAAGGTACCCTTTTTTTTTTTTTTTTTTAACATCGCTTTCACTCAGCCTAATTAGCTGGATAGACAGATCAACATGGAAATTCATGTTGTTAGGTGTATCAGTAGCTCGCTCTTTTTTACACCTGAGTAGTAGTCTCTTGCGTGGCTGTACCATTGTTTATCTGTTCACCCATTGGTGGACATTTGAGTTATTTTTAGTTTTTGCCTATTGCAAATAAAGTTGCTATGAATATTTATGCACAAATCTGTGTAGGGACACATGTTTTCATTTCTCATACTTAGAATGAAATGGCTGGGTCATACGGTAGATGTAGGTTTAACTTTTAAAGAAACTGACAAACATTCTTCCACAGTGATTGTCCCATTTTATATTCACGCCAGCAGTGTGTGAGGGATATAGTTCTCCCACATCCTCATCAACACTTGGTATTAGTCTATCTAATATTAGCTATTATAATAGTGTGATTTTACTTTGCATTCCCATAATTACTAATGAAATTGAATGTCTTTTCCTGTGTTTATTGGCGATCTATTTATCTTATTTGGTAAAGTTTTTTTTCAAATTGTTTGTTCCTCATTTCCACCCATCCTTCCCCTTTTTTAACTTATTATTGGGCTTTGAGAACTTTCTATCCTGGATCCAAGTCCTTTATGAGAGATGTATGGTTTGCCAGTACTTTTTCCTTCCATGGCTTGTCTTTTTCTTAGCAGTATCTTTTGAAAAACAGACAATTTTAGTTTAGGCAGGCAGATAGAGGAGGGAAGGAAGCTCCCCGCTGAGCAGAGAGCCCAATGTAGGGCTCGATCCCAGGACCCTGGGATCATGACCTGAGCCAAAGGCAGAGGCTTTAACCCATTGAGCCACCCAGGCGCCCCAGCATCCTGCTTTTTAAATTTCTATTTCTGATCATTCATTGCTAGTCCAGAGAAACACATTTTTTTTTTTTTTGTATGGATCTTATGTCATAATGGTGACCATGTATATATTAGTTACTTTGCTAAATTCCCTTATTAGTCCCAGTAGCTCTTTATAGATTCCATTAGATTCTCTACATAGGCAGTCCTGTTGTCTGCAAATAAAGATAGGTTCACTTCTTGTCTTCCAATCTGTATGCTTTCTATTTATATTTCTTGCCTTATTGCACTGGTTAGGACATCTACTACAATGTTGAATAGAAATGGTAAGAACAGACATACTTTTTTCCTAATCTTAATGGGAAAGTGTTCAGTTTTTTAACCAACTGTAAGATCAGCTATTTTCTTTGTTTAAGATTTTATTTTAAAAATTTTTTAAATATTTAATTTTTATTTAATATAAAATATTTAAATCCTTTTAAATATGTAATATTTTTAAATATTTTTTAAGATTTTATCTTTACACCCCGAGTGGGGCTCAAAGTCAAAACACTGAGATCAAGAGTTGCATGCTCCACTGACCAAGCCAGAAAGGCACCCCTATTTTTCATAGATGCCTTCTATATAGTTGAGGGAGTTTCCTTTTATTCCTAGGTCCTTGAGAGTTTTGTTCTATTTTTATCAGGAAAGAATGTTGGATTTGTGAAATGCCTTTTCTGCATCTATTGAAATGATCACATGTAGTTTTTAGTTCGATAATATGGTGAATTACATTGTTATGTGTATATGCATGTTTTAATGTTAAACCACCCTTGCATTCTTGGCTTTAAAAAGGAAAGCAGTTCAGGGCGCTTGGGTGGCTCAGTCAGTTGAACATCTGACTCTTGGCTTCAGGTCAGGTCACAATCTCAGGGTGGTGGGATCGAGCCCCCAGTCAGGCTCTGTACTCAGTAGGGAGCCTGCTTGAGGTTCTCTCCCTCTCCTTCTGCCCCCTCCTTCTCTAAAATAAATAAATCTTTGAAAAAAATAAAAAGGAAAGAGGTTGTGCAGTTTGAAGATGATAAAGTTGGTATTTCCTCCTCCTCTCAGAAATCACTCAAGCAAAAATGAAAATAAGAAACAAACGGAAATACCATATCTGATGACTAGAAGAGAGCAGAAACCCCAAACAATGAATTTGGTGGATAGGCTGGAAAAAAGCCGTGGAATCACTGCTTGGTACAAATCACCTTGAAAATTATTGGGCAGCATTTGCTAAAGTTGGAACATTTACATGCTCTATGATCCAACAATTGCACTTCAAAAGAAATGAGTGCATCTTGTCTACCAAAAGACATGTCCAAGGATATTCATATAAGTTTTATTCATAAAAGCCAAAACTTAGAAACAAGCCAAATGTCCTTTAGCAATAGAGTAGATAAGTTGTTGCTTCCCTTACAGTGGGATAGTACACACTGATAAAGCAGGGCAGACTACTGAGAGATGAAACAACATGAGTGAATCTCACAGTTGTAACCTTGAAAGAATCCAGACAATAGAGTACATTTTGTATGACTTTGTTCCGTGTGATTTCAAGAATAGGCTAATCTGTTGTGATAGAAGCCATGATACAGGTTACGTATGGGGGAAGGTATTGATTGAAAAAGACATAATGGAACTTTCGGGGGTGATGGAAAAGTTCTGTATCTTGATCTGTGCAGCAGTTACATGGACACACATACAACTATGTAAAATTCCTTGAGCTGTACCTCCAAGATTTGTGCGTTTTACTTGCACACAAAATGTGTGTGAATTATACATCAATTAAAAAGGAGCCAGGATGGGGTTTTTCTTCTAGGAAGAGTTCAATATTAAGACACCTAAAAATGTAATTCATATATATAAAAGAATATAAAAAGAATAAAGGAAAATAACCAAGTTGTCCTTGTAGTAGATGCAGAAAAACAATTTTATCATTCAATAACCATTCACAATAAAAACTGTTAGCAAATCAGGAATGGAAAGGAATTTCCTTAGCTGGATAAAGGTTAACTCTCAAGATTCTACAGTAATCTATGTAATCCTTAATGGTGGCACTTTAGGAGTTTCTTTTAAATTAAGATCAAGTGAAAGGTGCCTATGAATAGCAATTCCATATGCCATTGTCTGGGAACCTCAGCTTGCACGGTTAGATGATGAATGCAGAGGGAGAGGCCTGATAATGTACTGATAACATCTGGCTTTTAGATGGATGTGGTATCCTTCAGTTTAGAGGACTTTATGACTTTCATATATGTTACAAGTATTTTGCAAGTATGCAGTATCACATATCAATTGTAAATGTTGTGGGGCTTTTGTGAGAGGTTTAAAGATACAGATCAGAAAATATGGTAGAAGCCGCAAGATCTTAAATCAAGTTCTTTTATTTTTAAGATGGAAAATATTTGAAAGGCAAAGGGGCAGTGTAAAGGAAGAGAGACCCAGAATATAGATGATTGCTCAGCAGGAAAAAAAAAAAAAAAAGAAAGTTTTAAAAATTTGTTGCATCCAAACTCCGACAAGACCTCACAAAAGACAGCTCTTTCCCCCAGGAGGAATGGGATCTTAGACTGGGGTGAGCCAGAAGTCCCTTGAGACAGTGAAGCGGGCTATATTGGACCCCTCCTTCTCCAGGATTCTCGTGAGCTCGGCCCTGATGCCTCTGGGTTTCCAGCTGGGGGACCCAGGCTGGAGATTTGGGGAAGGGGGTCAAGAGTCACCGAAGCCCCTACCGTGACGGCAATGAGCCAGAATGCCCCTCTCTGGCGTCAGGATCCACCCTCGCCCCCAGGGCTAGTGTCCCGGCCTCTGAGAGACCTCTCCCTTCCCTTCCTCCCCACACCCCAAACCAACCCGACCCTTCATTGCCTTCATTGCGGAGAGGGAGACCTCCGCTAGGGGGCGCTCCTAGCATCCTCGGTCGCCGCCGGCGCCAGTTGCGATTCCGCGAGGCGCCGATTCCGAGGATGCCTAGCTCCTTCCTTTTGTGGGTGCCCACAGGCCTCCGATCCCCAGCTTTGCTTAGCATTTCCTTCTCAGCCTCGGGCCCTTGACCACCTCGCTCTGCCCGCACGGGCAACGCGCCCGGTTGGACGCCCTCCAGCCGTCGCCCCGGCCCCTCTCCCGCGCACCTCAGCGCCTTGCGCAGTGCCCAACACCTGCCTCCTTTTCCCGGAGTGACCTCCCCTCGCGGCTTCCCGCAGCTGGCCCTTGGAGGATCCCCCGGCGCCGCACACCCCCTCCTTCCAGGGACCCCCCCAACCTTCCCTAGGGTAGTCACCTGTCAGTGTCTTGACAGGCACAACTGTCTCAGTGGTGCCCTCCTGAGCCCCCTTCACCCCCCTCTCAGACCCGCCGTCCTGACCGCTCCTTCTCGGTGCTTTCTGTACATGGGGCTGAGGAGAGTCCTACCCGACGCTCCTGCTCCTAGGTGCCTCCCAGCATATCTCCTCCTCTGCTTTCTTAGATGCGACGGCCCTCAAGGCTGACGCCCCCTCTGCTCCTGTCCCTTCTCCCCTGCCTGATCTGATTATCCTTCTGGCCAGGCTACCAGGGTGACTGGGAGCGAGCTGTAGGCTGTGGTGGGGGAGGCCCAACAAAGACACCGATCCCCCTGCCCAGGTCACTCAGGCCAACGGAGCAGATCTCCTTTCTTGGCCCAAATAGGAAAAGGCTTAGAACTTCATTCCAGCCTGTCCATTTGCCCCAGGCTTGCATTTTTAAGCCTTTTAACTCTAAGCAAGTCGCTTTATCTACATTTAAAGGAATTTCAGGAATTATGTTAATGATACCAAGGCCCCTCACTTCCCTTTTCTCTGTATACTACACTCCTTTTGCCTGCCTCTAGAATTTCCATTCTATCTTTTGTTTTCACGTGTCGGGTGGGGGGGGGGGTGGTTTGCTGGCATACATTCTAAATTTGTGTAAAAGGAATTGTATTGTTTCTTATTCAGTGAGTTTCTTTTCACTCAGTGCTATGATTTCCAGATCAATAGGTATAGCTTCTTCTCCCACTACTGTGCTCGTCCACCTTATTTTACCTCTCCCATCTCCTGCCACCACCGATTGTACAACCATCCCTCTCAAACACAGCCCCTGATGCTGTGCTTCTCAGACATCTGTGTGCATGTGTAGCACCTGGGATCTTGTTAAAATTCAGGCTCTCATTCCACAGGCCTGGGGTGGGGCCTGAGACTCTGCATTTCTAGCCAGCTCCCAGGTGATACCTATACTTCTGGTCCTGGTGGGACCACTCTGATGAGCTAGGCCCTTATGGGCCTCTCTGGGACTTCATTCTGGATTGCTGGGTCACACGATATGGGTTGATCTAATTTGACAAATATTGCCCATCCGCTCTGCAGTCCAGCTCTACCACCTTATCCTCTACCAGCAGACACAGGAGGGTGGGAGGTATATATTTATGTGGGGAAGGACAGGCGGCCTCCTTGCTTCTTCCCAAGCCCTTCCTGCCTTCATCCCCACAGTGTGCCCAGTCCAAGCCCAAACCTCTTCTCTCCCTTAATCAGAATGGCCCTGAGACTCTTAAATGATGTTGTTGGCCAGCAATGACCAGCCAAGTCCATGAGAGACCCAAGACTGGCATCCTGGCTTCATCCCTGACAGGAGCTCTTAGGAACAGGCATCGAGAAGCCCCAGCGTCTTCCACTCAGTTGTATTTCCTCCATCGCGTTTGCTGGAGTTGCCCACTGGAGTGAACCAGGATTCAAACCAGCTGGCTTTGTGCTGGCAAACAGCGATCCTAAGTCTGACTCCTCATCTCTAAAATGGGATAGCATAGCTACAGTGTGTGGCGTGGGGAGCCAGTCCAGGAATTTTGCTCACATGTCACGAGCCCCACAGGAGCCCTAAAACAGGTGTTCTTGCCTTGGTTTTACCCTCGAGGAAAAGGAAATTTAAGGTTTAACAATTTCCACCAGGACCATGGGGCTAGGAAGTAACAGTGCTGGGATTCAAACCCACCCTCAGCTAATACCCCAGGGCTCATGTGAACCAGGAGGCTTCAGCACCTCCATGTCCTGCCTTGCCCTTCCAACCAGGCCACATTTGAGGCAGAACCACAAGGAAACAGTAAGGAAGGGCTGTGTCTGGGGTTTGGGGCACCAACGCTGAGGGCCTCTGACCGTGGTTATGAAACCCCACAGCAAAAGGGTTTTAGCAAAAATAAACTTGGGCTCTAGGGGCTGGTTCCCATGGCCTGAATGTTTAGGCAGCAGGAGAGGGGAGTCGGGGTTTCAGAAGCAGAAGTTTTAGGGTTAGACATCCAGTGGGGTCGTGACTGGAAGGCAGGGAGGGTCAGGAACTGGGTAGGGGTCCAGCAGGTGGGTCTGAGCCATGGGTAAAACTATCTCCCATGTGCCTTGCTTGGTAATAACAGATCACGGTTTTGTTTGGAAGGTTAGCTACTGTGTGTAGGGCCAGGATGCTGGGCATGAAGGGATGCCCCCTTCCAGACCTTTCTGGAGCAGTGAGCAGCAGTCAGGACAGCTAAAGAAACCCCTGGGCTCTGCTTTCTCCATTCACACAGCTGTCCAGGAACCTCCTGGCGCCAGGCCCCAGCCCCAAACATTTCACAATCAGGAGAGCTCAACATGTGCGCGTTTCGAGGTTTCATGTCACATGACCTTTTACATCTCATCCACACCCATCCACCCCTGTTTACCATTGGAGGGCCCAAACTGTATGCATTTCTCCGAAGCTTTTCTCTGAAGGCCTAGGGAAGCTTCCTCTTCCCCTTTCAACCCCCTTCAGGGTCAAAAGACCCTTGGAGCCTACAGATTATTCTCAGACTTCAATATAAGATCTTACAGTTTTCTGGTCTTTACAAAGTCCCTCACACAAAGATGGTATTGCCTTTGACTCGCCACAACCCCATGACAGGGCTGGAACCCACTAAATCCAAAAGAATTAATTGGGCATGGCCACATATTGTGTGGGGAAATGGGACTTCTTGTTCATTTTTCCATCACAGACCTTAGGAATCTTAAAGTAGGTCTCCTCTGGGACGCTCACTACCCTAGCTGGCTCACTTCCCAGACTTGGGGATGCTCACTGAGGCAGAAGGTAGGGACTCTAAGGAGTGGGGGATGTCTGGGCAGAAAGGAGCAGGAGGTGAGTTAGTTGAGGTCTCATGGGGCTCCTGGCCAGCCCTCTCTCAGCTAGGTTTCTGTCAGTGGGCCCTTTCTAGAGCTCAGGGAAAGAGGGAGGGTTAGTGGAAAGAATGGCCAGCCCAGGGCTACCTAGCTAGAAGTTCTCAATGATCTGCACCTGAGGCATCTGAGAGCTTCAAGAAAAAGCGGCTGCCAGTTACCAAGGGAGCCCTCATGGTGTCACCACACCCTTGCAGGAACTCTCTGCAGCTCAGCCAAGCTCTGGCCCTGCTCACCCTTCCGCCCTGCCCCTCTTCTCAAAGCCCCACACCAAGTACCTGTAACATCGGCTGGAGGGAGGTGGCTAGAGGTGAGGCCAAACTCCCTGGCCAGCTCTGGCCACATCACGCCTGGCCCAAGCAGGGCTAGGGACTGGAGGGTTGGGGAGGGGGCGTTGTGGGGGTGGGGTTGCTGAAGCCACTGCCCCCACCGGGGCGGGGGGGGGGGGCGCTCAGGCCCTAGGCCAGGGCTCAAGAGACACAGGCAGCGGCATGGGGTTGCCCTTCTATTGGTCCAAGTCCTGAGTGTAGTCTGGGTGAGACATGGAGGTGAGGAGGCCCATGAGGCTCAGCAGCGTGGAGAAAAGCAGCAGGAAAGAGGCAGAGAAGAGCAGGGTGGGGAGGGCGCTGAGCACCAGCAGGAGGACGGCAGGCAGCAGATGGCGCCACACTGCGGCCATGACGGGCCACAGGGAGCTCAGCAGGTAGGAGCCGGTGGTGAAGAGCGCATGGCAGAGCATCAGGGACAGCAGCAGGTAGAGGAAGCCCTCCAGCCCCCACAGCACACGCTGGAGTGGCTGCCGCCAGCCCGACGTGGCCCACCACTGGACCCAGCTCCGAGGCACGTAGCACAGGCACCAGCGCACCCAGTCCTGCCGCGTGACCCAGGCCGACCAGGGCACAGCCCGAGGTGGCCCCTCACCGGCCCCGATGGCATCTGTCTCCACTTGCGGCTGCTGCGTCATAGCTGGTGCACCTGGGGAGAGGGCCGGGCCAGCTGCAGCAGCAGCCCTGGAGGCGCCTGGGACCTCCAGGCAGATGGGGGTGCAGGGGTCGGGAGGGTACCAGCATGCATGGGCTGGGGCTTTGAGCTGGGGCCTGGGTCTTACCTCTAGGCAGAGCCCCCTATGTCATGTTGCTTCCTGCAGCACCCAGGATGGCCTAGGAGCCCAAGCAGAGCCCCCAGTGTCCCTCACCGCTCTTCCCGGCCCGCCCCCCACTAAGGATCCCCATTGTGACCCGGGTGGGGGTGGGGTCCAGCCAAGAGAGGAGCCACTGCAGGATGGGAGGCTCACCTGAATCTCTCTCCATGGACCCGGCAGGCTGGTAGGGGGGTCTGGTGAGCCCGCAGAGGCAGATGCTTTTGCTTTCTTGTGGGAAGCCCTCTTTGGATCCCTGTTCCCACCCTGCTAACTGATATCCAGTCCCACTCTGTTCTCTTGTAAGTCTTTCCAGACACTCACTCTCTGGAACCACAGAAGAGGCCAGATTGGCCACCCACAACTCACAAGCTCAGAGGTGGCAGCCACCACCTCCCCCGGGCTCCCTGTCCCTTAGCTCGCCTTCTATTTCTGTCTCAGACTTAGACCAAGATACCAAAAGTCCCCTGCAGTTCAGGCCGGAGATAAAGGGGTACCCTACTGCCTGCTCAACCCAGGACAGAGGGAAAGGTGATCTGGGGAAGCAGCATGGTCAGTGTATTTCTGGAGGGCGCTCAGGCCCAAGGATGGAGGCAGAAAGCCAGGCCAAGCAGGGCCCAGGGCATGCCGCGGACTCCCAGGAGCAGCCCCAGGCCCAGGAGAAGCAGGAGCAGAGCCTCTTGGGGGCTGAGTCGTCCTGTGACTGTCCCTGGAGGTGGGAGTACAGCCGCCTGCTGTCCTGGACCCTCGCCGGCCCCCTGAATCTGGCCTCCCGGGAGAAGTGTGAGCTGTGGCTGGGGGCGGCCTGTGGGCCTGCGGAGAGAGAGGGCGGTGGCCGGGCTTCGGGAAGTGGACCGCTTGCTGGCCTGCCTACTCCTGTCTACCTGCCAGGCTGCTTGCACACTCACCAGTGGAGCAGGTCAAAGGCCAGGAAGCTGACCAGGAGCAGCAGCAGCAGCAAGGCTGGGCCAGCTGGGGAAGAGACTGCACGAATCGTCAGCCCCAGTGCCCCCCACCCTAGGACGCTGTCCCAGAGCTGGGCCGTGCTAGGCCCCAGGGGGACATACATGGACCCACTGGACTATAGGACCCTTCGCCAGTACGCAGGCCTCTGGGAAGGACTGGGTAGGATAAGCAAGGGCTTTGGGCCTGGGTAAGCAGAGCTGGGTCATGGAGGGAGGTGGAGGGGACAGGAAGGACTAGTGTTGGGAGAGAGTAGGGGTGGGAGGGTGTGTGGGAGGGGGTGAGGCCCTGGCAGACACTCTAGACCGCTCCGTGGGAATCTCCCCCACCCCACACACACCCCCTTCACACCCTCCTCACCTCCCCCTTCAGTCAGCTGTTCTGGGACTGGGCAGCTGGGGCATTGTGACCTACTGCTATGTGGAGCCCTGGGGTACAGAGCGAGCTGCTGCTGGTTTTGGCCTCCTAAGCAGTTGGTGGCTTAGGCGGGACTTGGGCAGAAGGGAGTCAATGATTTCTGAGAACCAAGACTCATCCTCTTGCCTTCGCAAATTCCCTGCCCCAGGACGCCCCAGTGAGGATCTGAGTTACCAGAAAGGCATTCTAAGTGGGCAGTTGAGCAAGAGGGGAAGGGCTGCTTTCTTTCTCCTGTGGGTTCCCAGAGCTGTGTGTCCAGGGACAATCATTCAATCTTCTTGTCGGCAGCTCTCTCTCCCCTGAGAGCTGGGGGCTGCCTGTGGGCCCCTGTGGGGGGATTTTCAGAACTGAAGCCCTGAAATGCAGAGACCGGCTCTTCCCGGAAGCACCATGAAACTTTCTGGGGCTGGGCTGCCATGGAACTGCTATAGGGTGGGGCAGGAGGGGGCTGTTTCTAAGCCCTGTGGTCTGTGGGAAGCGCTCCATGTACTGAGATTCCAGAAACGGCACCGATAATGTAAGAGGACTGCACCATAGTAACCCCCAAACTGAAAGTTAGAGTTCCCCTCTGAGAATGAAAGTAAGGCAAATGAACATATAAGGAAGGGATTGATCATCTGAAAAGGAAGCCTATCCCCATGATGATCAGTAAATGGCTGGTGGCTACAGAGGTTCCAGCCCATCTCAGATTAGTGACTTACGAGGCTAGAGTGAAAGAGATCGTAACTAAGAACAGAATCCTTGTCCACATATCATACTTCGAGGAAAAAATGTTGGGGCTGGTGGCCATACAGCCCCTCAGAGAGGAGATGAAGGAATCAGGCAGCATATCTACCTCTAGCAGCCCCTGTCCAAAGACTCAAGCCTGGTGAACTTGACATTGACACAGAGCCAATGCCCCTGGCTCTTGGGACCATTCATTGATTGTTTTTGCTCTGGCTCCTCCCAGTGTAATAAAGCAATGCCCGCAGAATTCTGAGGGAAAATAATTTCCAACCTAAAAACATAGATATGGCCAAATGATTCTCAAGTATGAGAGTAGAATAAAGACATTTTAAGCCATGCACGTTCTCAAAAATCTGACCTCACATACACTCTTTTCTAGAAAGTTACTGGAGGATGTGTCTCAGCATAACAAGGCATTAAACTAAGGGGACAATATGGGAGTCAAGAAATGAGGCTAAACACAGGAAAGCAATGATGAAAGAGGCTCAGGGTGTCAGCTGTGCTTCCGAGTGAAGAAAGCAAACAACCCGGGCTGGAATCAAAAGCCAGATGCTCCAAGAGGCATGTCTCCAGGAGAAAATGAGATTATCTCTGGTTTTTAGAGATGTTCAAAATGTTCAGTTCTGTTGGTCGCTTTGGGATTAAATTAGTAATTGATGCCTAGAAAACCAAACAAATGATAAAACAAAGCAATTGCTAACTTCAGAAACACACAAAGTTGGACAATAATATTTACATGGTCATAATATAAGCACTGAATATTGACTCCAGTGACTTAGCTCTTTGGAAGGATGGAAGGAGTTTGTTTGTGCGCTTGGAGATACGTGTTGGGGAGGGTGGTAGGAAAGCAAAATCCATAATTCCATAGCAGGAAACCTAAAGATAACATTTAGACATAGAAAAATTAAGAAATGGCAACAGAGGTATAGAGGGTACCAGCATCCCACAGTTCCAAGCCCCTACGGGATTGGCCGGGAGTGGCCATCCTGCCAGTCCCTTGTGGGGGTCAGGTCTCCTAGTTCATTGCCCTGGCATTTCCTCTCCCACAGAAACTCGTGCTGTTGGGGATAGTCAGTCCACCTCATCCCTGCTCAGTTTTCTCTAACCTTGAATATATTACACAGATACTCTGCCCCCCACCCAAGGAATGATTGATTTAGCCAGCAGTGCAAGTGGTGGGGAGGGGCAGAGGGAAAGAATCTCAAGCCCACTGAGCACAGAGCCTGACTAGGGCTGGATCTCGTGACCCATGAGATCATGACCTGAGCCAAAATCAAGAGTTGGATGCTTACATGACTGAGCCACCCAAATGCCCTTATGCAGATCATTTTTGAGCATTGACTAGGGACCAGGTGCTGTTCTATGCCCTGAGCGGTGAACATCTGGGCACAAAAAGCTCTTCTGGGGTGTTGTTTAACCTTGCTGGGAGCAGGGACCCAGACAGTGAACACACAACACATAACAAAACAAGATAATCTCAAACAGTGTTGAAAGCCTTGAAGACAAATAAGATAATAAAACAGGGTGTGAGGATAGAGTGTGTGTAGAGGATGGGGCTTGCTTTCACCAGAATGGTCAGCGAAGGCTTTTGAAACAGGTGACAATGAAAAGCAATCTGTAGGGGCGCCTGGGTGGCTCAGTGTGTTAAGTTGCTGCCTTCGGCTCAGGTCATGATCTCAGGGTCCTGGGATTGAGTCCCACATCGGGCTCTCTGCTCAGCAGGGAGCCTGCTTCCTCCTCTCTCTCTGCCTGCCTCTCTGCCTACTTGTGATCTCTCTCTGTCAAATAAATAAATAAAATCTTAAAAAAAAAAAAAAAAACTCAGAAAAGCAATCTGTAGGACCAGGTCGCAAACTTGGCGAACCAGTGCAAAAGCCCTGAGGCTGGATGGGGCTGGTGCATTGGAGGTACTGCTAAGATGCCAGTGCGATGGAGGCATGCAAGCCAGGGGAAGAGCCCAGGGTGCTGAGGTGGGAAAGGTGTGGGTGGGGAAGAACTCTGTCAGGAAGGGCCTCACAGGTGAGCCCCCAGGGACTGAAGTGAGGAAGAACCTGACCTGATTTAGCTGCTGTGGGTGGGAGCCTCAGGAGGCTGAGATGTTCTAGCCGGGTCCCCCCTCTACCCCCTCACACCTGCCTGGCAAACTTGGGTGAGGTTGGGGCCAGAGACAGAGTAGTGGCCAGACTGGGCTTTCGAGGAAGGGGAGCAGCCCTCAGGACCTGCTCAGACTCACTTCTAGCTCTATGGGAGCCTGTCCTGACCTCACACCCCCGGAGGAAACTTCAGTGTACAATATTGTCTTTCTACCCCTGACCCAGCGAACCCAGCGCTTCCTGAACCCTTGGCTTTGGCGCTCCTTTGGTGTCTTTTTCTAATTCCCCCTGGTGCCTGGGACCTAGCTATCCAGGTAGGGCGCTCCAGGGCAGAAGAGGTACCCCATGGGCCCTATCCCGGTTACTCCTTTCGGGGGCTCTCTATCCAGAGTGCGTGGGTTGGGCCAGATACCTCGAGGGGCTCCAGAGCTGGTGTTTGTGAGGTCGCCCCTGGGGACCTAGTTCCAGGGGTTCGGCGTGGGATTTCTTTCGAGAGATCACGTGAGATTAAGCCGTCGGTATGGTGATTTGGGGTGATTCAGATTCTTTACATAGAGACCCTACAAATAAAATAAAATAAAGTAAAAATCATCGCTCAGGGCGGCACACGCTCCAGAGGCTTCCTGGCCACGTCTGGGCAACGCTTCCTTGGTGGGGATGGCAGTATCTCCCCAGCGGGCTTCTCGCAAGTACAAAGCACCGGCCAGAGGCGCGGAGCGGACCCACTGCCATCCTTCTGGGAGGCGATCTGACGCGGGGGAATTAGAGAGGGCTAGCGAACCGGGATGGGAAAGGCTCTGTGCTCTGGAATCCCCGGATCTGGGGCAGCCCCCGCCCGCAGAGACCCAGGCTGCCGGCCCCCAGAGGAAAATGAGGCGGCGGTAGGGGAGGCGGCGGAGAGGGCGGAACTGGCGAGCATCAGGCCGGGTCCCTCCACCTCAGTCCCCAGCCGTCTGGGACTCCGGCTTCTCTCCTCGAGTTATGTAACCCCGGAACGTGGCAGCCGGCGAGCAAAGGAGGAGGGGAGGGAAGGGGAAGGAGGAGAGAAGAGAGGCGGGGCCGGAGGAGGGGGTTGGCGGTGGGAAGCGCGGTCTCTGGCTGGGCCCCTCGAGTTGTCTTTCAGAAGGATTCCTGGAGGGCGGGCTGGTCCTCCCCTTGATCGCCGCCCCACCCCGTGCCTCGGTTTCCCCTCTTCTTTCTGACCCATCCGCCCTGGGAGGGGGCCTGTAGCTCTGGATGGATTTCCCTCTCGGGTAGAAGTTTCCTCCCCAAAGTTCTCAGCTGTGCTATCTTGGCCAAGTCAGTAGGGCGCTCTGAGACTCAGTTTACCTGTTTGTAAAATGAGGTTTGATTGAGAGGCCATGTGCAAAGCGCCCGGCGTGGTACACGGTGCAAAGTAGGTGCCCACTGTGGGCCGGGCGCCTCACAGGGTTTAGTGAAATCAGGGAGGGGTGCCGAGGGGCTGTGCGAACTGCAGACCGCAGCGCCAGAGTGGGGCGGGTGAGCTCGGGACGCCGGATGGGGCGGGGCTGGACCGGTGGGTGCGGAGACCCGGGGAGGCCGCTCCGGGGGTGCGCCCCGCGCGCTCCGCCTGGACCCTCCCCTCCTCTCATATCCCCTCCCCTCCAGGGTCCGAAGCCAGCGAGAGGGCTGTGGGCGGGCGGAGCCGCAGGGGGCGTGTGGCGGCGGCAGGAAGGGGCGGGGGGCTCTAGAGCACCGGGCAGGAAGAGACGAACCCACCGACCAACGCGAGCCCCGCGCGTCCGCACCTTTGGATCCCGCCATGTGGGGTCTCCTGCTCGCCTTGGCCACCTTCGCGCCTGCCGTCGGTCTGGGTCTGCCGACGCCCGGCACCTCCGTGCTGGGACTTGCGCCGCCCGCTACGACCGAGGCCTGGAGCCCGGCTCGTGGCTCGACCCCGGCCCCGCAGAGCAGCCCAGTCCAGCCGCCCCCGGGGAAGGATAACGGTGAGCGCCCCGACCGAGGGCTCCCCCCCCGCTTCTCGGGCTGGCCGGTTAACCTTCTCCCCCGTCCGCTGTGTGCCCACCCTTCCCGGACAGACACACACGCACACAACGAACTCACACACTCCCCCTGCCTGGAGCTTGTGTGCCGACCCTTCCGGACACTCACACATCCACTCCTTCCCTCCCTCCCTCCCTCCCTCTCTACCCCTCCCTGCTATGGCTGCTGACTCAGCAACCCTAGTTCGCAGCCAGACCAAGTCAGCAGTCTTGGGATGGAGCCAGTAGGATGCTGCCTCTCCAGCCCCAAACCTTTTCACTGATGAGGAAACTGAGACCCAGCCAGGAGAAGGGGAGAAAGAGGGACAGACAAAAGCCCTGAGACTAAAATTTAAAACGTGCAGAGCTAGACTTAGGACAGAGCTTGAGGGCTGGGGCTGGAAGGAAAGAGGGAGAGCAAGGCAGGAGTCCTTTTTGCCAGCTGCCTGGAGGAATGGGACACTAGCAGGGGTCAGGGAGAGACAGGCTGCCTGACTTCCTGACTTCAGCTGCGAGTGCCTGGAAGAGGATGGCAAAAGGATGGCAATCAAGGAGGGCTTCTCAGAGGAGGCAGGTGGAACTGGGTCCTGAAAGGTGGATCTCTCTGAGTCAGGAAGAGCTAAAGAGAGGAGGAAAAGGAAATTGTATGTGGAAAGGCGTGGGTCACCAGATACAAAAATGTACAGCCCGTTCTGGAAGTACCCATGGAGCTGGGTGTGAGGGGAATTAGAAACATCCAACCTGTTTAAGGCGCTGTACTACGGGGCAAGCAGGACACAGGTCCAGCCATGGAAAGCCCGAGCACTGGGGCAGGCAGTCTGAGGACAGGACATCTCAGGCCAGGGGGCAGATGCAGCGATAGAGGCCAACTTGGGCTTTGGAGCATGAGATTGGGTCTAGGGCTAAGGAAGGCTCCTGGGCTGAAACTCAAAGACTGGGAATTGAGCAATAAGATCAGGGGTGGTGGATGGTATGATGGAGAGGGTCAACCAAGGCCAAACTCAGCTCCTTGGAGCAACCCATCAGTTCCTAGGGGCTGGGTGGAACTCTCCACTGGAGAGGGTTGGAGATGAGGCTGGCCAAACATGCAGTCATGTCAAGGAGAAGGAGCCACGGAAGTGGTGGGAGAGGCAGGTGGGGGTCAGACTTTAAGTCCACGCTAAGGTCTTTAGATACAGGGGCTGGGGGGTTGCTGCCTGGGGCTTGCTTTCTTGGGCTAGCAGACCACTCCCTTGGCCATTCTGTGCCTCCGTGGTCTCCAGGGACCTCAGAACCACATGTCCGGGTTCGCATTGTCAAGAAGAAGAAGGTCATTATGAAAAAACGAAAGAAACTAATTCGCCCCAGACCCATGGCGACTGCCAGGCCTCCGGTGACCACCACCACTACAGGAGCCCTTGACCTCCCAGAGGAGCAGGACCCAGGTACTGCTGCACCTGCCCAGACTTGCAGCCCCTGGGGTGCATACTCATGTCACTTCTGGCCTCAGAGGCGTAGGCATGCCCCCCAGTGCACTGGCAAGCATGGGCTTGGCTTCCTACCTTCCCTGGATGCTCTCTCTCGTCCCATCTCACTGCTCTGTCTCTGCCCCAGGCTGTCCCCCTTTGGGCCTGGAGTCCCTGCGAGTTTCAGACAGCCAGCTCGAGGCGTCCAGTAGCCAGTCCTTCGGTCTTGGACCACACCGGGGACGGCTCAACATTCAGGTCAGCAGCCCTGGTTCTGAGCAGGGCACCTCCTAGAACTTCTTCCCTACCCTTCCCTTTCCCCCATCCCTGGCCTGCTCTCTCCTGTTCAGCTGGGTCTGATCACCTTGTCCTGTGCACAGTCAGGCCTGGAGGATGGTGACCTCTATGACGGGGCCTGGTGCGCCGAGCAGCAGGACACCAAGCCGTGGTTTCAGGTGGATGCGAGGCACCCCACCCGCTTCTCAGGCATCATCACACAGGGCAGGAACTCCATCTGGAGGTGAGGCAGACTAGCCCAGTCCAGGAAGTCTCAGGCAGACTCAGGAGGGGGGGGGGTGTCCTGGGGCCACCGATGATCTCTCCCCACGCTTCCTGCCCCAGGTACGACTGGGTCACATCATACAAGGTCCAGTTCAGCAATGACAGTCAGACGTGGTGGGGGAGTAGGAACCGCAGCAGTGGGATGGAGGCGGTGAGTGGCCCTGTGGTGGTTGCCCCCCCCCACCGTGTAGGGTACTGGGTGGGGCTGAGGCTTCTCTGAGGTCAAGGAATGGATGTGCACTTGGCATCCTAGGAGAAAGGGGGTTGTCAGAATGGGTAGCACCCACCAGGCAGCCTTGGGGGCTAAGCTGCTTGGGAACGTGCCCACATCCTCCCCAGGTACTTTCTCCACGGGATGGGCCCCACTTCACGCCACAGCTTCCTGCTGAAACACCCTCTCCGGTGATGGGCCTCCAACCCACTTCTCACCTCCACATGGCTCTGGCTGTCCCAGTTCACAGACCCCTTTTTATACCAGACTATAGTGTGGGGCTGGCTGCTGCTGAGTGATGGGCCCCTATTGGTCTATTTCATAAGCTATGTCCAAGCCAGAAAGCCTGGCTGCCGAGGGCTACCGGTTAGCAGTGACTCTGTATTTGTCCTAGAGTGCCAGTCTCCAGCTGAGCCCACCAGCGTAGGTTTGGTGGTGAGCTTAGAGACCTGAGTTCTTTCTCTGGCCCTGGGCCAGGCTTGCTGGGTTTTGAGCAGTCCCCCCAAAGCAATTGATGTCCCCAGGTATTTCCTGCCAACTCAGACCCAGAGACACCAGTGCTGAACCTCCTGCCCGAGCCCCAGGTGGCCCGCTTCATTCGCCTACTGCCCCAGACCTGGCTTCAGGGAGGCGCGTCATGCCTCCGGGCAGAGATCCTGGCCTGCCCAGTCTCAGGTGGGCAGTCAGACAAGGGCTGGATGACCAGGGTAAAATCTCCAGCGGCGGGGGGAGGGCACTTGCGTGGCTCAGTTGGTTAAGCGACTGCCTTTGGCTCAGGTCCTCATCCTGCAGTCCCAGGATCGCTTCCTGCATCGGCAGGGAGTCTGCTTCTCCCTCTGACCCTTCCCTCTCTCATGCTTTCTCTCATTATCTCCCTCTCTCTCTCTCAAATAAATAAATAAAATCGTAAAAAAAACAAAACAAAAAAAAACTCCAGCACGGATCCTCTTTACCATGAATTCATTCTCCACCAGATCCAAATGACCTATTCCCTAAGGCCCCTGCACTGGGATCCTCTGACCCTTTGGACTTCCGGCATCACAATTACAAGGCCATGAGGAAGGTCAGACATAACCCCTATGAGCCGGGGTAGAGACGAGCGGCGGATCTTAGGTCCCCTTCCCAGGGCTTAACCTGCTAGGACTGTCCTCATGTCCCCACTTCCCCACTGTCTCACCCTTTTCTCCCCTTGACCCCTAAACTCTACCCCCAAGTTCCCCTGGTTATGTTACTTCCCTTCCTTCTGGTCTGCTACTTCTCCTCTCCTATATGTCCCCGTGTGTGAGCCACCACTGGTTTCTGTGAGTCCTTCCCCGGCCACGTGGGATCTGACCCTGGGGTCTGATCTTCACACACCCCACACTGCTCTGCCCTTCCAGCTGATGAAGCAGGTGAACGAGAAATGCCCCAACATCACCCGCGTCTACAGCATCGGGAAGAGCCACCAGGGCCTGAAGCTGTATGTGATGGAGATGTCGGACCAGCCTGGCGAGCACGAGCTGGGTACTGGCGGGTTCTGAGTTGGGAGAGGCAGGCGCAGGGTGGGGTTGTGCGCATGCGCCAGCTCCAAACCCCGGCACCCCACCCCCCCACCGTGTTCCCAGGAGAGCCCGAGGTGCGTTACGTGGCTGGCATGCATGGCAATGAGGCACTGGGCAGGGAGCTGCTCCTGCTCCTGATGCAGTTCCTGTGCCACGAGTACCTGCGAGGGGACCCGCGAGTGACCCGGCTGCTCACTGAGACCCGTATTCACCTGCTGCCCTCCATGAATCCTGACGGTTATGAGACTGCCTTCCGCCGGGTAGGCTGGCTGGGCTGAGGGCCGCCCTGCCCCTTCTGCACTGGTGCCCGCTTGGCTTGAACAAGCCGCTCCTCGTGCAGGGCTCGGAGCTGGTAGGCTGGGCCGAGGGCCGCTGGAACCAGCAGGGCATTGACCTTAACCATAATTTTGCTGACCTCAACACGCCCCTGTGGGAAGCAGAGGATGATGGGTTGGTGCCTGACACCGTCCCCAATCATCACCTGCCCCTGCCCACCTACTACACCCTGCCCAACGCCACTGTGAGTATTCTGGGCCTGTGGTGGAGGGCTCCCCGGGGGGCTCTTGTCTCTGTCTCCCACCCCTGTCTGACCCGCACCTGTCTAGGTGGCTCCCGAAACGCGAGCCGTAATCGAGTGGATGCAGCGGATTCCCTTCGTGCTGAGTGCCAACCTCCACGGGGGTGAGCTTGTGGTGTCCTACCCATTCGACATGACCCGGACCCCGTGGGCCGCCCGTGAACTCACGCCCACCCCCGATGATGCTGTGTTCCGCTGGCTCAGCACAGTCTATGCAGGCACTAACTGGGCTATGCAGGACCCAGACCGCCGACCCTGCCACAGCCAGGACTTCTCCTCCCTCGGCAACATCATCAACGGCGCCGACTGGCACACGGTTCCTGGGAGTATGTGCCTCAGGATAGAGTTAGCCCTGTGCCTGTAGCCCTGCCCCTGTCAGGCGGTATGCTCCGTCCACCTAGTGTCAATGCCCTCGGGGAAGTGTGCTCCTGAGGAGGGCCCCAGGAGGACCGGGCTCCCCATCCCCCTGTCCCCCAGGCTCCAGCCTCTGTGGTAACCCTAGGTATGAATGACTTCAGCTACCTGCACACCAACTGCTTCGAGATCACCGTGGAGCTGTCCTGTGACAAATTTCCTCATGAGAACGAGCTGCCCCAGGAGTGGGAGAACAACAAAGAAGCCCTCCTTACCTACCTGGAACAGGTGGGATCTGAATTGCTCTGCCCCCGCCTGCCCATGTCACTGCTGCCGTCTTGTCCGCTGTCCCCCCGGGGTTGCAGCTCCCATTGAGGGGCCTCCCACGGTCCCCATGGGAAGCACAGTCTGCCAGCAGGACGGCCTCCGACATGATGAGCCAGGACTCTAGATGAGTCCACAGCCGTCTAGCCCTGGGCCGTAGAGCTGTCCCAGAGCTGTCCCAGGAGAACTGTTCCCAGCAGAGACCCCTTATGCAAAGGCGGGGGGGGTGGGGGGACCCTGGCATGGGTGCTTCCTGTTCCGTAAGTGTAATTTCCAAAGGTTGCAAAATGATAAGCCTGATACCGAAGGTTGCTGAACTTGGGGAAACCCAAAGACAGGCTTTCCAGCCAGGTGTTCATAGCTCCCCGTCCACCTGCAGTTTATCAGTTGGGAGTTATTTTTACCAGAGTGTGGCCACCTAGGAGCATAGACCTGCCATCCCCGACTTTGCCCGGAACAGAGCCAGAAAATGAAGTGAAGGTCACATTCGCAAGCAGAAGGAGAAGGTTTGATAGCCTTTCCCCCCCACCCCCACACAGGTGAGAATGGGCATTACGGGAGTCGTGCGGGACAAAGACACGGAGCAGGGGATTGCCGATGCTGTCATTGCTGTGGAAGGGATTAACCATGACGTCACGACAGGTGTGTGGGAGACAGGAGGACAGAAGTGTGGGAGGGGTCAGCTTTCGGCTGGGTCAGAAGCAGAGAGTCCCCGGATCCTGATCTTGTCCTTCACTCCTGTCAGCATGGGGCGGGGATTACTGGCGCCTGCTGACCCCAGGGGACTATGTGGTGACTGCTAGTGCTGAGGGCTACCACACAGCCACGAGGAAGTGCTGGGTTCCCTTTGAAGAGGGCCCAGTGCCCTGCAATTTCCACCTCACCAAGACTCCCAAGCAAAGACTTCGAGAGCTGCTGGCAGCCGGGGCCAAGGTGCCCCCAGACCTTCGGAGGCGGCTGGAGCGGCTGAGAGGGCAGAAGAATTAACATGTGTCCAGGGGAAGAGCCCTCGAGCCTTGGGCAGGCTGGACCTGTCTGGAACTGAAGGAGGGAGGGACAGAATGGGGGAAGAGGTGCTCAGGCTCATTAAAGCTACTTGGCACCTCAGCCAGTCTTCCTGTGGTCTCTGTATCCCAGGTCCTGCCGCTGGGCCAGTCCTCAGTTTCCCCTTCTCCCCGATCCTATTCCTCGCATATTTGCTTGCTTTCGTCGATTGACGTCTGGAGAAATGGTGTGGAAAGATCCCGCCTGGGTTCTTCCTGAACCTAGGGCTTACCAGAGCAGCTCATCCAGCAATCACAAGGCACCGTGTTCAGGGCCAAGCATGCAAGGAGTCAAGGATAAGCCGGGCCCTCCCAACCTCCTGGGGCTCCCAGCGAAGAGAGGGGATAGTTCAGTGCGGTGTGAGGCATGCTGAGGCAGAGGCTGGTTTCTGTGGGAGCACAGATGGGCTTACATACTTGGGTGTGAAATACTGCCTTTCAGCAGGGACTCGGACATCAAGGATGCAACAGAGGTGAAGGTTCTCGGGGGGTTGATGGGAGGTGAACCAAGTGTGGGGTATGGACAGAGAGCTCCAAGCAGGAGAGACCAGCCAAGGAAGACAGGATAGCTGGGCATGTTTAAATTTCTTTCGACAGCCATTTTTGGAGAGGGTTGGTAAATGACAAGATTCGATTCGTTTCTTTTAGACTGAGGGGCAAATTATGTGTCAGCCTGTGTCTTGCCAGGGAAATCACTCACTCAGGGATTTCAAACAGAGAAAAATGTAATGCTGGACATTGGATATAAAGTTTTGGAAGAGCTGGATGATGAAAAGAGAGAAGGGAGTTTTACCTAGAAACTGGGCTCCAGACCTCCCGCTGCCACCTGGGATCACTTGCGACCACTTGCTATGGCCAGAGCCTGAAGCAGAATAATTTCTCCCTTCCTGCCACTTTGTAATCTCCAACCCACTGGCAAAATCTAACTATACCTGGGATGCCTAGCTGGCTCGGTGGAACATGCAACTCTTGATCTCCTGGTCGTGAGTTCAAGCCCCACATTGGGTGTAGTGATTACTTAAAGAAATTAAAATTAAAACAAAAAAACAAGGGGCGCCTGGGTGGCTCAGTGGGTTAAAGCCTCTGCCTTCTGCTCAGGTCAAGTCCCAGGGTCCTGGGATGGAGCCCCACGTCGGGCTCTCTGCTCTGCAGGGAGTCTGCTTCCTCCCTTCTCTCTCTACCTGCTTCTCTGCCTACTTGTGACCTCTGTCTGTCAAATAAATAAATAAATAAATCTTTAAAACAAACAAACAAACAAACAAAAACAGCCTAACTATACCCTAGCTTGCAAAGAAACCTCTGAAATGCATTCATCAGGCACCCAGCCCACTGATTCAGAGGAAAGTTTGTAAGGTCAGGGTTGGGGCAGTTACTAACATGTAAATTCAGCACAAAGACATCCAGGTAGCCTCCTGTTAGGTAAGCCTGCCCAGTGCTGGGCTGTTCTGTTGTCTCTCTTTCTTGAGCTGTCGCTGTGTCTCTCTCTCATACTTTCAGTCTCAGATTACTGGGAGGAATTCAGCGCCCCATCTCCCATCTCTCTGCTCCCACCTCCAGCTCTCCTTGTACAGCGTCACCTTTTTCCGAACAAAAAGATTGTTTTTATTCATCAGAGTTTAATATACATAATGAAAAGTACACTTAAGTGCCCAGCTGATTGGCCGAGTGGATTACAAGATGGGACACCGCTATAGACGGTATCAAACTCACTTTCAGTGTAAAGATACAGACACCTTGAAAGTAAAAGCCTGGAAAAGGATATATTAAGAAAGTAGGAGAGGCTTTTTTTTCTCCCCTAAAGATTTTATTTTTAAGTAATCTCTGCACCCAACACAGGGCTCGAACCCACAACCCTGAGATCAGAGCTGCACGCTCCAGGCAGGGAGCCAGCCAGGCGCTACAGGAGTGGCTACCTGAATATCAGATAAAGTTGACTTCGGGGCAAAGAAAGTTACCTTTCTGTGTACATTTCAGATTTAGCAGTTCGGAGGGAGAACAGAGCAGGCTCAGTGCTTTTTGTTGTGTTTTGGAAATTGGCTCTTGGGTATGAAAAGGGAAGGCCCAAGGAAAGCAGGTATTGATGCCAAGATGATGTCTTGGAAGGAGACTAAAGGGACAGCAAGACTGCCAGCACTCCCCCTCCCCAGTCCAGAGACTGGGACCTGCTGAGGGTGCTACCTGATCAGGGAGGTGAGAAAGGAAATGGCCCAACTTGGTTGGGGAGGGGAACGACAGGCACAAGAGGGTTGGGACAACAGCCTGGGGCCTGGGTCAGCAGAGCCAGTGGAGACAACTACCCATCACCCCCGCAGTGAGTGACCGCTCTTAAGGTTTCCCTGGTCACATGTCCACCTCTGCTGCTGAGCACTGCTGGCCTCATCCATCTCCCTGCACAGATCCTCCCCTTTGTTTGTCAAAGCCTGGGACACTCCCAAACAGCCCAGCAGGAAACACAAGGGGCATGCTTGCCACCCAGGAAATAGTGGTCCCACAAAGGCCTAGCCCCTGTTCTGGAGGTACGAGAGATGGCTAGGGTGGAGGCCCTTCCTGTCCCATCGAGAACCTTCTCAGCAGCCAGTGCCCCCATCCCCTGACTGAAGGGAAAGTTGTCTGCTAATAGCTGGCGGCCTCCCCCAAATACTGCTCTTGGCCAACTGGGAGCTGCCTGACACAGGGCTTCCATGCTCTGTCCTGCTTTGGCAGCCTGTGACCAAGGACTGACTGGCCTGGAGGTATTCTAGCTTTCTCCTTGTCCCTGGTCCAACTGGGGTGAACTTCAAGCTCCAGAGCTCCCTGCTGGGATCGTTCTCAGCTCTTGGCCCGGCCCTGTCCTGCCTCCCTCACGGCTTTTCTTCCAGGGAAGACTTTCACATGCTCCCAGATCCCCATTTTAGCTCCGTTCCAGGGAATCCCACCTAAGAGGACGAGTCGGTGGCAAGTGCTGAGTGAACGTGAGGCATAATGGCGGCATAGCCCCCTCACACCGCGCGCAGCAGCAGAGGCCTCGTGGGGGTTCTTTCTCTGCTCTGGCAGCCCGCACTTGCACACACACACCCCCAAGCATGCACACAGGCCCCTAGAGCTCCCTGCGACCCCCTCTCCGCCATCTTCTGCTACAGCACTGCTCCCACAAGGAAGTAGGTTTGAAGGAATTTGGTCAACCTTGAGGCTTCATTCTGAGGTTTTTGGTTTCCGGCTGAGACCAAGAGAGCGGATGTCCCTGCCTCCATCAACAAAGAGGGCAGAGAGTTGCCCAGCAAGTAGGCTCTCCGTCCCTGCTCTTGGCCTGGCCTGCCCCCGGGACCTTGTGGGACTTTGCGCTGTGGACCAGGCCAGGGCACCACCAAGAGGCCTGCCAAGTTTGGGCCCACTCAGCAGCCACTCCACCAGATTACCCCCACCAGCCACAGTTTATCTTGGCAAGGGGGCCTGCTGGGCCTGGCTCCAAGAACAGCCTAGGGAGCAGCCCCAGACAAACCGGCTTTTACCACAGAAGCCAAAGCTGGCTGAGCTCGAGTCCCTGCCAGCCCCAGAGTGGCCAGACCCTCCTCCACCACCCGAAGGTCAACTCAGACGCTGGGTGAGTGGGTGGATGTGTGGAGGGGAGCCAGGCTCCCAGGTGAGCGGAACCCCAAGAGAGGCAACAGGAACAGGGGCCCAGGCCAGAGGGCTTTCCTGGACTCCTGGGATGGCTGCCAACTTTGGAGTGTCCCTCGGTCACAGTGCCAGACAGCCCTTTACAACCTTGCCATGGGGACACATCCACACTTCCCCTCTCCCCGGAGCCCTGGCAGGCCAGCCTGAGGGGCCCACTGCACAGCCAGGGAGGCCTCTGGAGCTGCCTTCACTCCCAGGCCGGCAGGGGACGGGGAAGGAAAGGCTTTGAAGAGACAAGATGCAGAGAGATGCTGGGTCCCAAGAAACAACAGACCTGCTATGACATTTTTCCTTCCCCTTTTAAACACTTGACCCCTCCTCTCTCAAGGAATAAAATTACCTAAAGAATGTGCAAAAAAAAAAAAAAAAAAAAAGTCTTGTTTCTATTATTGTCCTGCTGAGAAGCCTCTTCTACATCTTTAGAGTCTGGAAATCTCTTCCATTCTGTCTCCAGGGGGGGTTGTGCACTCAGAACCCTCCCACCATTCCCCTTGGCAGTCCTGGAAGCTCTGAACCCAGAGTGACCCCATCCCCCCAGGGCTGCCGCTTGGCTCCCCTGCAAGGTTTGGCCCCCTTTTCCTTGGGGAGGTAGGTGGAGGCAGGTCTTTAGAATGGATGGCCCAAGATTGCCCTTATAGAAATCCAGTACAGGGGACCCAGAGCCAAGAGTCCAGCTGGGGAGAGGCAGGTTAGAGTGGAGGTAGAATGACTTAGGTAGAGACTTGAATTTACATTTGTTCTTGTTGAGTTTGCAGGCCGGGTCCCAGAAGGCAGCACAGCAGGCTGAAATACCAGGGCGGTCTGCTGGTCTCTGCATTTTGTTTCCCAGAGGCCTAACTTCCTGAGAAGTGGGGAAGGTGAGGGCCAATGAGTGCCTTCTGGGAGAGTAGGAGAGAGAGAGGGGTTGAGGGGAGAGGGAGAGAGGGAGGGAGAGAGGGAATGGACTCCCTGATGACAAATGGTATCTCCTGGGTAAAGGATGGGAGTTTACCATGAAACAAGTAATTGCACAGTTAATGCAATGGTTTGTCACTAGACATACAATGACTGTAATTCAGCACATCAACAAAATAATGGAGAAAGTCATGTGATTATCTCAAATATTTGCAGAAAAGCATTTTATAAAATTTGAACATCTATTCAAACTTTTAAAAATTTTATTTTTTTTTTTAAAGATTTTATTTATTTATTTGACAGAGATCACAAGCAAGCAGAGAGAGAGGAGGAAGCAGGCTCCCGGTGCTGAACAGAGAGCCCGATGTGGGGCTCGATCCCAGGACACTGGGATCATGACCTGAGCCAAAGGCAGAGGCTTTAACCCACTGAGTCACCCAGGCGCCCCCAAATATTACAAATTTCAAAGAAAATTAGAAATAAAAGGATATTTATAAAACTAAATGTGATACTTAATGGTGAAAAGCCAAAGTTTGCCTTTGGGATCAGGAACAAAACAAAGATGTCCGCTATTTCTCCTTTTATTCAACAATGAACTGTCTATGACCAATGAATTTGTCTAGCCAGTGCATTTAGGCAAGAAAAAGAAACAAGGACTGGAAATGAAGAGATAAAATTGTCCTTTGTAGGGCGCCTGGGTGGCTTAGTGGGTTATAGCCTCTGCCTTCAGCTCAGGTCATGATCCCAGGGTCCTGGGATCGAGCCCCATATCAGGCTCTCTCCTCAGCAGGGAACCTGCTTTTCTCTCTCTCTCTGCCTGCCTCTCTGCCTACTTGTGATCTCTGTTTGTCAAATAAATAAATAAAATCTTAAAAAAAAATTGTCCTTTGTAGTTAAGAAAATCCAAGATAATCTACAGATAAAGTATTACTATACATGAGTTAATAATGTTTGCTGGGTATAAGGTTATTGTTCAAAAATCAATTGTATGCACATGAGAAATAGCGAAATCAAGAAAATGTTATTTATAATAGCATAAAGTAATCAAATACTGAAGAATAAATGAAAGATGTATAAGACAGAGGTCTATAAGGTACTACTTAGAGAAGTTTTAAAAGATAGAAATAAATGGATATACCATATCCATAGATTGAAATAGTATATTAAAGGTGTCAATTCTCCATTAACTGACCTATAAATTTACAGATGCAATGCCAAAGAAAATTCAATAGGTTTTGAAAAATAGAAGTTAGTAAACTGATTATCACATTTATATGGAAATACAAAGGACCAAGTGTAGCCAAGATAATCATGAAAAACTAAATAGGACAACTTGCCATACTAGATTTCAAAACTTACTACAAATCTCAAGTAGTTAAGTACTTAAGATAGTGTGGTATTGGTGTAAAGTTAAAAAAAAAAAAAAAAGACCAATGGATGAGAACAGAGAATCCAGAACAGACCCATATACAAATGGTGGCTTGATTCATGATAAAGGTGCCAATTGCAGAGCAGGAGGTAAAAGTTGGTCATTTCAATAAACGGACTTGAGCCAAGTGACTATCCAGACAAAAATACACTTGACTCCTAGCTCATACCATACTCAAAAATATCTTCTTAATTTGTAGGTGGGTAAAGATTTCTTAAAATGATACAGGAAGCAATAACCATAAAGAAAAGTTTGACAACTTACACTACATTCAGTTAAGAAGTTCTGGTAAAAATCTCCTAATGAGGGGCACCTGGCTGACTCAGCCAGAAAGGCATGCGACCCTTGATCATGGGGTCATGAGTTCAAGCTCCACATTGGGTGTAGAGATTAGTTAAATAAAAACAATTTTCTTTAAATCTCACAATGAGTGTGAAGAGAAGAAGGTTCAGGAAGTAACAGGAAGATGAGTCCACAGGGATGGTCATTGCTGCACACTCATTAGGACCCTCATGTTGGGGGTCTTCTTGTGAACATAAGACTTCAAGCTTCAAAAAGGTGGCTCATTTCCTTCCATCCTCCGATGGGTCTTGTTTCTGCCACTGAGCGGTGGCATAGGAAGGAAGCTCAAGGGTATAGGTATGGGTAGGAAGGCAGGAGGTGGCCACCCTAGGCTCAGGAGCTAGGAGCTTTGGCGAATCATTGTGAAGAGCCTGTCTCTTCTAGGGGGGAAAGACCCTGATGCATGAACTTTTTCCCATTTAGAGAAGTCATCCTAGGAAAGAGAAAGGATATTCTGACGGTCCATTCAAACCACCTCAAACATGTTTAATACTTGCCTCATTCTAAAATTGATCACGCAGGGTGCCTTCGACTCAGGTCATGATCCCAGGGTCCTGGAATGGATCCCTGCATCGCATCGGGCTCTCTGCTCAGCAGGGAGCCTGCTTCCCCCACCCCTCAAGCCTGCCTCTCTGCCTACTTGTGATCTCTATGAAATAAATAAATAAAATCTAAAAAAAATAAAATAAAATTGATCATGCAGTGGGAAAACAAACCTTGGAGGTTTTGGCAAAAGCCTTCTAGTCCATCTTGAAAGGCATGAAATTTATTGTTTTAGCTTTCACATTGGGATCCACAACCCATTATAATTAATTTTTGTATATGGTGTGAGGTAGAGGTCCAGTTTAATTTTTCATATAAATATGCGACAGACTCAATATCATTTATTGAAAAGACCATCTTTCCCCTGATGCATGGCCCTTCCCATTTTTCTGGGAGTTTTTTTGGGACAAGAAGAGGGACCCCACTCATATGGGTGGGGGGTGGGGGAGAAGAGCATTCTGCAGAATACTCAGCTGGATGGCTTGTCCAAGCTGGTGTCTACCTTTGCTTGAGTCAGTGGAGCCTGTCCACAGCGGGTCCTGTCTGAGTTAAATGCAGCCCCAACGGCTGCCAGGTCCAGGGCTACCAGGTCTATAGGGGAGGATGCAGAACACAACAGCCTGTTTCTTCTGGAAAATATATGAGGGAGGAAGGCAGAGGACTTTCTGGAAAGATGCTCTCTCTAAAGGGCTTTAAGTAGAGGCTCTTGACACCTTGCCCATATCCCTTTGGACTTACAGTTCGGTTCTGGTACTTGCTCACAACATTCTAGAACAAAACCCTAATTGGTGGCTTTTCTCTGCAGGTGGGAGGGCAGGCCAGAAGTGCCAGAGAGGTCAGCAGCTCCTGGGATTAGTCCTCAGGCAACTTCAGAGGGCTGGAAGATCAGTACCCCAGATTCTCTGCCACTCGGTGGGGAAGCTCTGAAGTGTGCCCTATACTGTTTCCCAGAGTTCTCCAGCAGGGAACTTGTCTCAGGTTCTGCTTCTAGGGGAATCCAAACTGAGACACGTGGGAAAGAACACTGTATTTGTCAGCCTGGGCCGCCATAACAAAATACCAGAGACTGAATGGCTTGAACAACAGAAACATATCTTCTCATTGTTCTGGAAGTTAGAAGTCTCAGATCAAGGGGTCAGTGATTCAGTTCCAGGTGGTGACACTCTCTCTGGCCCATAGATGGACTCCTCACTGTACCCTCATAGTGGAGAGAAGGTTCTGGAGTCTCTTCCTCTTCATACAAGGACACTAGTTCTGTCAGACTAAACTAAACCTTATTTAACCTTAATCGTCTCCTTAGAGGTCCTAGGTCCAAAAACACCACATGGAGGGAGGGGTTAGGGCTTAGTGTATGAATTGTTTCATCCAAAGCCAGCATTTAGTCACTGATTTAGTCCTGCCTTCTGCGCACTAGGGGGTGGGCAGTGTTGAGTTGGATGGTGGTCTGAGGACAGTTTTGAGATCTTTGAAACAGATCTCACATCCTATTTCTATCAACTGTGCACCTGACCCACCCCAGGGACCAGAGTGTGACCACAACCCAGATACCCCCTGCATCCAGGACATATTATAGCTCTTTGGGTGTTTAGCCTGGGCGGGCCCTGGGCTATGGGAATCGCTTGGAGCCTGTGTGTGGAGCAGGGCGTGGGCTGGCGGGCTCTGGGACTCTGCAACATGGATTAGAAGCAAGAACAGAGGGGGAGGCTAGGGGAGCACGGAGATGAATGGAAGCCTCTCCTGGTCATGGGCCCCCAGTGAGCTGAATCCCCAGGTATTGACCAAGAACATAAGAGAAAGCAGTGGAGGCCTCTGAAGGGCATGAGCAGCCCATCTGCCTTGGCAAGTGTATTTTGTCCAGAGGACCCCAGGGCATATGGTCATGGGCTGTGGAGCTTCTGGAAGCCAGAGCCAAAGAGGACCACCAGGAAGAGAGTAAGCCTGAGGCCTGGAGCTGGATGCTAGGCTCCCTGGACAGTGGGTCAAAAGAGTGGCTTCCAGAGTCAGCCAGCAGACCTTTGAGATCTGGGAGATACATCTCAGGGGACGGCAGGAATTCATTCCAGAAGGGGGATGGGGTAAATGAGCCTATTTACTTTACTACCTCTTTACTACCTTTCCTCCCAAACTTTGAGACAGGAGAGACAAAGGTGCCTAGGCCTGGGGGCAGAGGTGGTGGAGATGTGCTCAAACAGGCAACCTTAGGGCCAAAAGCCTACCCTGACCTACCTTGGCCCCATGACCTTCGTTCAGAGTGGATCTCTTTTCTGAGCCTCTGTGTAACCGAGTGGCGCTTTGTTTGTGCCGTTCTTGTTCCTGGGCAGTCTTCTGACAACCCCTGCCTTGGCCTGGCCAGACAGCAGCTGGGGGATGGAGTCCTCTGTGGCCAGACTATGCTCCCAGTCTAAGCTCCTGGGGTGGAGCCCACGTCCTGGGACCCCAGGCCTGCTAGCTTGCCCACCACCCGCAATGGTCCTTGCGAGCAGATGTGGGGCAAGTAATCCTTGCTCAGCTGAACTCTGGGGCTGTTGAAAAAGCCTGATGTGTGAGAAGGCCACCCAGGGGCATGACTGGGAGGGGCCCCAGGAGAACAGCAGAACCACTGAGAAAAGAAGACCCACGCCAAGGAAGCAGGCCAGAGAGGCCAGGTGGCCACCTGCAGCTGTGTTTATTGTTCTGTTTTCTCCAACCTCAGCAGAGCAGAATGTGAGGCCAGTGGCAGCTAGGCCAATTCCATGGTACTATGGGGCCAGCCAGAGTCATATGTGAGTGGGGCCAGAGTCCATAAGATAGCCATTGGGAGGAAGACCCACCATTTAGGGGCCTTGGCACTCCCTCTTCTGCACACTCCATGCCCAAAGCCCCTGGTGGGATTCATATGTGGGAAGCATGAGTGTGCGGGCCTCGGAGGGGGCAGCCACAGGGATCGAGCAGCCATTGGAAGCTCCATGGGAGCCTGGGCAGGCCTTGGGAGGCTGCTGGGCACTACCTCTTGCCCTGGAGCAAGGTCGGGATGCTGGGCCAGCTGAGATGGGTCAGATACAAACAGGACCTCCCCAGGCCACTTCTCCCTGAGCTGTCCTCTTCCCCATGGTCCCCATCCCCTGCTCCTGTCGCCTGATGGTCCGGTCTGCACAAGGTCCATCTCTTCCAGAGGAACTGACCCAGTGAGGAAAACCCAGCATCCCGGGACCCCCCTGGGATGCTCTCCTGCTGAGAGCATCAGCACAGTGCTAAGGCTTCCGACCAGCCCCGAGGAAGGGAGGTGAGAGAAGCCTGTGGGACTGGAGGCCTCAAGCACAGGGTGGCCTGTTCAGGCCTTTGGGTGGATGTCCGCCCGAAGCCCTGGCTCAGCGTCTGTCTGTGCTGCCATCCAGGACGTGAGTGTGTATCCCAGAGGAACCTCCAGTCCGGGTTCAGTGGGGGCAACACTGGCAGACCTGGTGGGGAGAGGGAGACAAGAAAGTTCTGGAAAAAGGCTGGCTGTAAGGGGACAGGAAACCCCTTCTCTCTGCCTGTTCAGCTTGGGCCACTGGGGTGGGGAGGGGGAGCTGGCTGTGTGGCCCTTACAGCTGTCTAGACAAGCCCTGGAGAGAGAGAATTGGACCCCAGGGCCCCACCCTGGGTAACGTCTTCCGCAGAGTCTCCTGCAGTCTCCGCAGGGCCAGGGGAGGAAGCAAGGCCCAGCTGGAGACCTACCATGATTAGGAGTATGCCAGGCCCTGAAGCCCCCGGGCTGAAGAGTGGAACTTGTCGGAATCCTCAAAAGGCTGGTCTGTGGTAAGCAAAGACAGGAACCATAAGCTCCGTGCAGCCTGGGGACCTTCTCTGCCTGTGTGCCTCTGGGCGGGAGACAGCACGCAGAGCTACAGGGAGCCTGGCAGGTGCTGGGCTGTTCCTGTTCCTGGCAGACAGTTAGGTGAGGCGAACCCCTCGGACCTCTTAGGTGCAGCCCCAGGCCCTTGCCTGCCTAACTCCCTTACCGAAAAGAGGTGACTCTGGGCTCCACTTTCCAGCCCTGCTTCCTCCGCAGGGAGAGGAAACAGAGTACCAAGTCAGAAAAAAGGTCAGCATCTTGGAGAATGGACCCCCCTCATGCAGCAGGGGCATGTCTCCTTCCCAGACATCCACAAAATTCATCACTTCCATCCTCCCCTCCCCTGCCGAAACCTCTGCCCCGCACCGGTTTTCTCTGCTGGTGGGAGACATCAGTGGCTCCCTGCTCCCCAAAACTCATATTTGAAGCTCCAGACACACTCAGGTTAAGAATAATTATCCAGGGCGCCTGGGTGGCTCAGTGGGTTAAGCCGCTGCCTTCGGCTCAGGTCATGATCTCAGGGTCCTGGGATTGAGTCCCGCATCGGGCTCTCTGCTCAGGGAGAGCCTGCTTCCTCCTCTCTCTCTCTCTGCCTGCCTCTCTGCCTACTTGTGATGTCTCTCTGTCAAATAAAAAAAATAAAAAATCTTAAAAAAAAAAAGAATAACTATCAAAACTTGGAAACAAGGCAAAAAAAAAAAAAAAAAACCCAAACAAATCCAAAGACCAAAAGACTGTGCGTCCTTTGAAATCACCTAATGAACCCACCCTAAGAGTCATCTTATTCGAGGGCAGGTGACTCCCTGACTCACTCTATACCCCTGGTATAGGGCCCAGGCTTTGCTAAGTTGGATGTGGACCTGAAAGAGATCAATAACTGACACATGACCACCATTTCACTAATGGCATGTGGCTGGGGTAACATCGTCTCAGTTCTACACCCATAAGTGGGGAAGTGGGAGCTGGGTTACACCTCATCTAAAGTCAGTCCCCTTCCACCCGCTCAGTGATCCAGACCCCCACAAGGGTGCCTACTACCTTCCCACACATGCTGGGAGGCCCAGGTCAAAGGCCTGCAGCCTGTGTGGGGTCTCTCGAGCTCTGAGTGGAGGATCTTTGCTCTGGGCTCAACCAGGTGGGGATGGGGCCTTGGAGTGCTTTCCAGCCCTTCTCTAACAGGATTCCAGTCTTCTCCTTGGTCAAGGGGCCAATGGACAGTCTCTGGAGTGGTGATCACCCAAAGCGATGGGGACCAGGGAGGTAGGAGCCAGATGGACACCCCGGGACTCCCGCAGAGCTCCCTGCTCTACATCCTCCAGAGACACCTGGCCAACCAGCCTGAGGCTCTGGTGACATGTGAATGGAGTGAGCCCCTGAAGCCTAGCTGCTCCACCGGACCATAGCAGGGCAGCACAGGTCACCCACCTGGAAGTCCCTCTCCGTGGGCTCTCGGGCAGGCCTGGGGTGGGGAGCTGGGTGGGCGCAGCACAGGGGCGAAGGCGCTCCTCTGTTTGACAGCGGAGATCATGTTGACAGGCGAGAAGGAGAAGACGCTGGTGGTGGGGGCAGCGGCCGGGAGGGACATGGAGGAGGCAGCGGCCAGCGGGGGGCTAGAGGGCATGACTCCGGGGCGGGGCAGGGAGGGGCAGGCGCAGCAGGGAAGGCGATGGGAGACACAACAGGGAGACAGCACCAGAGTGAGCAGCTCAGTTGGAGCCCTGGCTTGGGCACTGGGCCCCAGGGGGGCTGCTGACCCAGGCACCAGGCTCAGACCTCACTAGGGGGCTGCAGTGAGGGTCCTGGAGAGACCAGTATTGGGCAGGGTATAGAGGCAGACTAGGAGGCCCTGGGGTCCTGGGCCGGTAACTGCCTTCTGGGGGCAGACCCTTTCTTGGGGCTGCAAACACCAGGGCCAGACTAGGTCAAAATCAAAGCAATAGCAGAACACGCAACAAAACCAAATATTGGGAGGTGCCCTGAAAAGTGAACGACATGGAATAGATGGAATAGAACAGGTCAGGGTTCCTGCTGAAAGCAGCTGGGATTCCAAGATGCTAAGGAACATTCTGGGTGTTGGGGTAACAATGTTAGAGTCAAAGATCAGTGTTCATAGCAGAGCAGGGGCAAGGGATCAGGGATGTTTGGGGGGATACGCACAGCTTCCTGTTATATGGTGTTGTTGCCCAGGATCTTAACTCACACAAGTACCCTAACTTCCTCCACACATATGTTTCCCTTACCAACCTTCCCCACACACCGCACTGGGCACTCTGTTCTCTGCCAGCTTAACACAGGTCCTTGTCACCCCTAGCCAGGGCCTGGAGGCCTCCTATATCTCCCTCCTCCAGCCAGTCAAGTTTAAGCAAAAACACAGAAATCCACATCCTTGCATCTTCCTATTTGAGACCTCCTGGGCACCTAGGGCTGTTCACCGCTCCTCTGAGAATAGCCAGGGAGCCTCCTGCAACCAGGCTCTGGCTGCCCTTCCTTCCTGCGGCCTCCTCTTCTAGGGCTTTGGGCCCTTCTGGATCCTCCTTTCTACATTCTCATCGAAACCCTTTTCCCTGTCTTTCTCTTCTGAATACAAATAAGGCTGTGATTTGAGTGCTGTCCAAGCAGCTGGCATGAGGTGGGCGATTTCTGAAAGAAACCAATGGCTCGAGAAGGCTGCCTTTGGCATCAGAGCACACCACCTCCAATTCCCCTTGGATAAAGTGATGCCTTCAACAGCTACCCCTTTTCCAAATTAATGTTCTCAGCCTCATGGAGCACCCACTCCCAAAGACAGTGCTCACAGCTAATGGATGAGGATCATGGAGCTCTGAGGAGGGCTGGAGACGAATGTCAGAAAGTGTACTGTATCTTTCAAAGCTGGGAGCTCACAGCCACATATTGTAGCTTGGGTAGTACTGGGATTTGTGGGTCCAACTGGGAGTTGCTGGTGGCCAAAGCAGAAAACCAAAAGGAGGCCCAAGCAGACAGATGTCATTTCAGGCATCTCCTGGCCAACTCAATGAGAAGAACACAGGGAATGGATGGGGACGTGGGTAAGACCTGGTTATGAGATGGGACTGACACTTAGGTAAGTGCAGGGTTCCCAACTGATGCTGGAAGCAGGGCTCAAGCCACTTTAGAATTCTTGATTCTCTGGCTGAACAGGGAGATCCCAGATGGGGTGGCTGTGTAGGTTCCCCACTTCTGACTGCACTGTGTGTGTGATGGAAGAGAGGGGTTAGTAGTCTAGACCCCACCAGTTTAGAATTCAAGGGGCACTCAGAATCTTTAAGAATGCTGTTCCAATCTGATGGAAGTGGAAGAAGAGGAGTCTGGCCTGAGCAGAGAGCCAGGAGACACAGGGGTTTAGGTAGAGACAGCAGAGGTTCATGGCCTGTGTAAACACGGGAATATGGGGTTTTGGGTCCCAGAAGCTGAGCCCAGACCACCAGGAGAGAGTCAGGCTCAAGCCCACAGCCAGGAAGAGCAGTACCCAGGATGTGAAATCATGCACCCTTTCTAAGTCTGGGCATTTCACGCACAGTGGCGCATTCAGATCTGAGAACACCCTAGGCAGGGGGACACTGATCTAATTTTACAGACAAGAAACTGAAGCTGAAAGAAATAAAGTAACTTGCTAAATGACAGCTCCTGACTTGGGCTTTCAAATCCTGAATCCAGCTGTCCGACCACACGGACTTCCTTTGCTCTTCCCTAGCTGACTGCAGGGGGCCACATCTTCCCACCAGTCCTGTTTCCCCACCCGTCCCCCAGACAGGTAGAAACCCATTTGGTCTGAGCCATTAGTTCCCTAGGGCCTCCGGCAGGGGGCGCCAGCCTCCCCCCAAAGTCCTGGCGTAAGACGGAAAGGTGGCGATCCACCAGGTTTCATCTGGATACCCCGGCGCCCGGTTAAGGCCCCTTTCAGAAGGAGAGGAGGGCTAGAAACTAGGTATGCAGCTGAAATCGGCAAAGAGACTAAAGGTGCGAGAACTGTCCCGGCCCCAGGGTCCGGGATCCTGCCGAAGGGTGGGCTTGAGGGACAGGCCTCCAACAGCAGAGGCAGGTCACACGACTGTGGTGAGAAAGTCGCCGGAAGCCCCCCACCCACCCTGGGCTGGGAGGGGGCAGGACCGAGCCCCATGCAGCTCTCCGGGCCGGGGACACTCACTGGCGAAGGGCGAGGTGGCCGTGGAGCCATTGAGGAAGCTAGGGGACCCGGGCACGCCTAGGCCGGCCACGCCCGGTGTCCCGTAGCCGCCGAGGCCCGCACCGAGGCCGCTGCCGTAGCTGCTCTGCTGAGAGCCGGGGCTGGGCGCGAACCCGCGCGGGGACGCGCTGCCACAGCTGCGCGCGTAGCCTGCGGGAGAGGGTGGTCAGGCGCGCAGCAAGGGCGGGCGCGGGGTGGGGAGCCGCGCGCGCTGGGGCAGCGGGACGCACCCGGCTCCGGGCCCGGCGTGGCGTCCCCGACGGCGATGGCCAGCGGGCTGCTAAAGGCGTTGATGCCCACGACGGCGGGGTGCGGGTGGCTCGGGGCCAGGGGTCCGAGCGGCGCAGGCGCGCGTGGGGCGCTGTACAGAGCCTCGGCCACGTCGGCCGCGCGCTTCAGGAGGAGCTCCTGCGAAGACAAGAGCGGGGCATGGCCGGGGCAGCCGCAGGCGCCGGGAGGGGGACAGTCCCCGGCCTGGCGGCGCGAGGAGGCAGGCGGAGGCGCCATACCTGGTTGCTGCTGGGCACTCCGTACAGGGCCTCCGCCAAGTCGGCCGCCCGCTTCAACAGCACTTCCTGGGGGCGGGGGAGGAGACAGCAGGACGGAGGGCCAGCCCCGCGGGGCGGCCGAGGGGCCCGGGGTCCCCTCTGCCTCTTCACCCCCGCCAACACCCCCCCGCCGGGGACCACAGGTCACCCTCATCCCCGTCCCCACGCTCCTCTGAGTACCTTGGGCAGCCTCTCGGGATCTCCGGGGTGTCTGGGGATGGCTTTCTGTAGCCTCTGGAATCCATAGTCAATGGTGGGCTCATTCAGGGCTGGGGGAAAGGGCGCCGTTTGGAGGACCCCCTCCCAGCGCCTGCTGCAGGGCCAAGCCCGCCAGCAACCAATCTGGGAGCCTCGCTACAGACCCCCTTCAACCAGCCCAGCCCCAAACTCTCGGCACGCACGGGTCAGCGAGATTCGGTTCGCTGCGTGTTCTCTGTTCCTTTCTTTGCTCATTGATTCAACAGATATTTACTGAGCCGGGCCCTGTGCCAGGTGCTTGGCATTAACACACAAGCACTATACCATCCCATCTGTGGTTCGAAAAAAGGGCAACCATATAGACATATTAGTTTCTATATTCCTAGGGGTAGGACTGGAGGGAGAGCTTTCTGTCTGCATGATCAGGAGTAACATATTAATTACAAAAGTTAAAAACTCCAACAGTCTCCATTTATCACCAATCAGGTGGGCTCCCAGCAGTATCTGGCCGTTAGAAGTGTGTGTGGGCCCCTGGGAAGGGACTGTGGCCCACATCCAGGGCTCTGCGGGCCAGGGGGCAGACTCCTGACTAGGCATCCCCATGACCTCCTTCTCCAGGAGGGTCTGGACCAACTCACCAAGCCTCAAAGCCCTACCCATTTTCTTCACAACCAACTCCAGATTTAGTGAATTTCCTTCTGTTTCCCAGGACAGGGAAAGCACTCATTCCCAGGTCTTTGCATTTGCCATTCCTTCTCCAGGACTGCCTTTTCTTTCCCAGCTCTACCTCCGTATTCATCACTGCAGTCTCAGCTTAGCTCTGTTAAGCCCACACTGCCTCCTAGAGGTCCTTCCCTCCCCTCCACCTGTAACTTCACCCACCTCACGCTTTGTTCCCAGCTCCAGCCACCCCACCCACACCCCCTTAGACTGCAACTCCCTACCAGTAAGTTAGGATCGCTACCGATTGTCTGGTGCGGTGCAGGGAAGGGCTAGGAGATTATCTGTGGAGAGTAGGATGGGGACAAGTGGGTGGCTGGGGCAGGGCAGGAGAAGGAAGGTGGAGAGGGTCCTGGCCAGTGGTCACAGAGGGGATGGGGTATTCTATACTCCAGTCTCTATTAACTTCTCGCCCTGGCTTTCTGCAGGGGCTGTGTGTGTGTGCGCGCGCATGTGTGTGTATGTGTACACACGTGTGCGTGCCCGCGCAAGTGCCCGCTCACCTGTTTATGCCCATACAGAGGGAAGACTGGGGTGGCTTGGGAAACCAAGAGACCGAGGGTAGATTAGGGAGCATCGAGCCCATTTTGGAGAATCTTTGAAACAGATGTGCCGCCGCTGGGAGATATTCTAGACCCTGGGGAGTGTGTGTGTGTGCGGTGGGGGGGATTTGTGAGGGTGAAGAGTGAAGAGTGCCCTGGCGAGGAGGACCATAGGCAAGGAGGAAGTCCGGCAGGGTGGAGACTCGAGCCTGGGAGGGGACTGAGGAGTCAGGCCGAAAAGAGAGAAACGGAGAAGCTCAGCGAAGGAGGAGAGGTCAAGGGATCCAGCGGCCAACTTGAGATACTGGCTAACTCAGAGACCCAGGTTCTGGGGCACCGGGTGGGGCTCCTTCCAGCAACCCTAGGCCTCTCTGCCCCCAACCCCTGTCCCCCGCCTGACTCCTTACCTGTGTAGACAAAACGGCCGGGGGCTCCCTTGCAAAATTGCTTGGACTTGTAGGACAGGGTCACCTCCACCACCCCGGGAATGTGCCGCGGGGGCGTCTGAACCCGTATGGCGTGGGGCGTGATGAGCTGCGAGGGGAGAGGGGAGGCCTGCGGGTTCCAGCCCGGGGCGAGGGGAGGGCCCAGCCGCGAGGCCCCAAGGGAGACTGACGGGGGTGGCCCACCTCGCTCCACACGAGCACGTTCCCGAACACGACCTGCAATCCGTCGAAGAAATTGTCACCGATGACAATGACGGTGGCGCCTCCTGTGGTCCAGCCCTCCCCGGGGCTGATGGCCTTGATACAGGGGGTGGCAGCTGCCAGGCAGGAGAAGAGACAGGTCAGGGGCCTGTACCAAGGATGGGACTGGGGGCTGGCTGGGCCCAAGGGCCGGGGGTCCTGACCTTCAGAGGGGTCCAGCCGGCGCGCCCTGCGACCATGCTTGGAGTTGTTGTGCACAAACATGTTGTCGGACACGGCCAGCACGTGTCCGTCCACACTCACTGTCGTGGATACCACCACCTGCAAGGAGAGCGGAAGCCCGCCTGGCTTAGGCCCTCAGGGGCCCCCTGCAGGCTGCCAAGGCCAGCAGAATTCTGGGCAATTCTGAAGAACTTGGCCAGGGTGGCTGGCGGTTGGAGCTCAGAATCATGGGTGTGGGAAAGAGATTCCCCCAGGGGCTGAACTCATAGAAGGGGAGGTTGGGGGGGACAGGCAGCTAGGTCAAGTGACAGCCCAGATGCACTGTCTAGGGCTGCCCAGGGGAAGTGATCGCCAGGAACTAGAAAAATCCAGAGTCCTGAAAAAATTGCTGGCTCCTTGGGCAGAATGGCTACTATTTTGGGGACATACCTGCATCCTGCACTGTATCCTCAAGGCTCCAAGGCAGGAATGTGTCTTAGGCAAGTGGGAGTGAGAGTGGGGGGAGGCAGCCTCAGCCTGAGAAACCATCAGCGGGAGCCCCCGCCCTTGGGAGGAAACTGGGGCTGCCTCCTTCTCTCCCTCCCACCCTTCCCTGAGAGGGGTGTGCAGGTTGGGGATGTACTAAGGGCAGCTGCTCTCTGCTTCACGCTATGCAAATTAGCTGGGTCGTTAATCATGTAAAAATGTCACAATTAGCATCTCCTTAAGTGGGACTCTAATGAAGCCTCCCTTGGCAGCCAGCATAAGCTGAGATGGAACTGCCCCACCCCCAGCAGGCACTGGGCCCTAAAGCACAGGGTTGGGCAGAGAGCTGCCCTGGGGCTTTCCCCGGGGTGGCAGGACCACAGCCTTCCCCACTCACCCCATCAGGAAGGGCTGGGTTTGCAAGGGGACCCCTCTCCCAGGCCCACCTGGAAGCGGCGCATGTCTCGGGGATTCCCTGCATTCTTTAGGCAGTTCTGGTTGCACTTGAGGAAGAACTTGAGGAAGAACCTGAAACAGTGTGGTAGGAGAGTTCAAGGGCTGGGGTAGGGGGTCTGGAAACGGACGAAGATCTAATGGCTTGCCTCCATGCCCCTCCCCAGCAATGGCGACTCCCCTCTGCCTGCTCACACCAGTTGCACGCCTCCTATTCCCACAACCTGCTGTCTCTGCACAGGATGCCTGATACACACCAGGGAGGCCCTTCCCAACAACTATCCCACACCATGTGGCATACTATGTGTGCATCACACGTGCTGTGCACCCACATCACACAGCATACCCCTCCTCCCGAGTATACGATCTCCCACACAGTGTATACTCCCACAGCCCTCTTGTGCACAAATCTTGCTCACACATAGCTCCCACACAGTGTATACTCGTAATAATACATCCATCCTATATACCGTATATGCCTTATATATGATCACTCACAAAATACAGCCATCACGCACTGTGTATACCCTTCACAGAGCATACACAATACATAGTCCACATAGAGGCTATAGTCATCGTACCCATATGGTATACTACCCCCACACAGAGTCTATACCCATATGTGCAGCGTATGCCCATCTCATACAGTATATGCACAGAAAGAGTATATCTATTAATATACCACTTTATGTTGTATATGATTACCCAAAATACAGTCATGGCAAATGCCGTCCAGTCATCACAAATAGCAAGTAGATCGCCTTTCCTCCTTCTCAGCAGATTCCACCCGTCCCCCGCCCCACACCCCAACACAGCCCTCTTGTGCACAAATCTTGCTCACACATAGCAGGCTCCCTGCCACGGCACATCCTGCCCAAACAGATCTCCCATGCATGTACTGTACACCCCAATATACACACAGTGATAACCTCATCAGACAGAGCCTATGCCCATCACACACACGCGGTGTACCCGTCAGACACACTGGACAGATGCACAAGGAATACCTTCTTTTCACATATGGTAATTGGAAAAAAGCACAGTATGTGCAGTGATGAGACTGGTTTTTAGACAAGCACATGAGCAGTTGGTCCTCTGGTCCTTGCAGTTGGCTGGGGGGCGGGGCTCGGCCTTGCCAGCCACCAGGGAGGCAACCAAGCGTAATACTTCGGATCTGTGCTCTTAGTGAGCTCAAAATACTATCACTCTCTGCCTTTGCGCCCCTGGGACCCCACATGCATCCGGGGAGATGCCCTTTACAAACTGCGGCATGCAGGGCAAACATCTGCAGGTGCTGGGGGCCCGGCACGTGGCCTGCCTCCTGGGCCATTCCATGAGCTCTGCCAGTGCATGTCCTCATTTTACAACCACCCCCTAGTTTTGAACCCCAAATCTGAATATCCAGCTTAAATCCCTAAAGTGGCCTCCAAAGCCCACAAGCATGAACTTCACATTCAGAGGAAGATTTGTCACTGGTTTTAAAAGCAAATTCCCAAAGAGGAGGTCCCCAAGGGCTGGCTCGGGTGTCCAAAAGGACCGTCCCTCCTGAGAGTCAGAACCAGTCATTTTCCTTGAGATGTGCCTCCGCCCAGGCCCGGCCTCTTGTCCTCCACAATGCTGACACCTGACCGCCTGTCATATCCCCCCACGGAGTGAATACGCTTCTGGGAACCCACTTTGTTTTCCTTTTTATAGGGATGCTACATCTGCACACATTTACATCCACAGCCCGCCAAAATACTCGTACGAAGTGTAGACCTTCTATACACCCCTACAGAGAAGGATTGTGAGATGCGGTTAACTTATAAGACCCCAAACAGGGCACACCCACCATGTAGACCCTCCACACTCACCCTTACTGGGTACAATGCAGTGCAGACAGCTTACATGCCCCCAAACAGTAGCCAGTCCAGTGTAGATGCCCTGCATACCCATAAGGTCACCCCAAAGTGCAGTCACCTCAAGTGCTCCCCAACAGAAACCTGTTCAGTACAGACAGCCCATTTATCTCTCATAATCTGCCACAGTACTGGTTTCCAGTATCCATGCGAGACACCTCATGGTGTCACCCGTGTCTACATTAACTGTTTTATGTGTACCCCGCATTTACATGACATAAAATGTAGACACCCCCATCACACGTGGTGCAGACCACTTCGCTTAAACGTTCATCGGCTCAGTCCTTTACAAGGTGCTAGAAGGAGGAGGGCAAACATCAGGAGAGGAACAGTCCCTGTCCTCAGGGGCATTCATGCCAGCCCTTGGATATCACAGATGATGCAAGCGTATGAGTGTCCCAAAGGTGACATACACTTCCCTTACATCCACACACATGGCCACTGCACCCAATCCCACTCCCAAACCTCCAGGGTCCAGAAGAAGGGTTCCTGAGATAGGGCCCGAGATGTGGACTTTGGCCCGCGTGCTGACTCACTTTGTGACATCTCTAACCTCCATCTCCAGCCACCAGGAGAACCAGGAGAGTAGCAGCTGATATCCTGAGGCGTCTTCCGGGGACAGCCTCTGGGACATCCTCTATTTCTGACCTCCCACGGCCTCACTGCTGTTTTCTTGCGGCAGCTTGTCCCCCCACCTGCCTCCCGGGAGCCCCCTCAACCTTTCCTCAGCAGGTCTTCCCATCCTTTCTCTTTCCAGTATCATTCACTTCCAGAAATAAGTCACAGGTGGTATTTATTCTGGGTCTGTATCAGTTCCACTCCCTGTCTGACCGGCCTTTTCTGGCCATTCTCGACTTCAGGAAGTGCCCCCACTTAGAGCCCCAGGGTCCAGCCTGTGCCTCCATCTCTGCAGACCTGCCCCAGGACATCTCTGCCTGGTGCACAGCGGTGCTGAGGAAGAATTAGCCACACGAGGCCTGGGCCCTCCCTGGTGGTGTCGAAGGTGAGTCTTTCCCCCTGAACTTTTAGCTCAGAGCTGCACTCAGTCAACACCAGCGATGGTAGAGCAGCTGTCTTAGTCACTGCCCACTGATGGGCCGTGAGGCTGCTCCCAGCCAGATGGGGATGAGCCAATGCCAACAGTCCCCAGGGCCCCCGCTGCTACTGTGGTGTACTCCCTGAATCTGCACCAGCCTCAGGGGTGTTAAGAAAAATTACCCACAAGAGGAAAATAAGGCACAAAGATGAGGAGTCCTTTCCGAGTCATCCTGGAACAGTGGTTTTCAAAGTGTGCCTCCTGGCTCAGCAGCCATGGTAGCACCTGGGAACTTGCTAGAAATGCAGAATTTCAGGTCCTACCCCTAACCCAGCTGAAATGCTTCCAGTGGGGCCCAGCCATCTGTGTTTTCATGAGGCTTCCAGGTGATTCTGATGCCTCCTAAATTTGAGATTCTGATGCCTCCTAGAGCTACACTATCCAGTACATCAGCCACTAGCTCCGTGTGGCATTGAGCCCTTGCAGTGTGGTTTGAATTGAGATGTGAGTATAAAATACACACCAAATTACAATGACTTACTTAGAAAAAAAAAAAACCCACAGACTATAAAATAGTGACTAGGAACATTGTTGTATTGGTTACATGTTGAAATAATATTTTAGATATACTGAGTTAAATAAAATATATTGTCACAATTAATGCTACCGCTACCAATTCCTTTTCTTGTTTTTAAAATGTGGCTACTAGTGAAAATTTAAAATTACACTTGTGGCTTGCGTATTTATATTGGACAGTGCTGCTCAAGAGTATTATGTTCCCAAAGCCACCTAAGTCTTGTCTAATTCTCTAGGGGGATGTAACTTTGACTTGTATTTGGTATTGATTGGGTCTAGATTCTGTAAAGGTGGTGCTAATTTGCAGGAAAATGATATGATGCAAATGGTTTTCATGGGGAGAAGTAAATACTTTCTATTTGGTAGAAAAATTTGCCCTGAAGTTTGTAATTGTATCATTCTATAGACATTAACTAGCTTTGTAGCTACCTTGGCAACTTTTTCTTTTAAGGTTTTATTTATTTATTTGAGAGAGAGACAGAGATAGTGAGAGCACAGGCAGCGGGAGAGGGAGAAGCACGTTCCCTGTGAGCAGGGAGCCTGATGTGGGGGTCGACCCCAGGACCCTGGTCAAGTGCACAGCCCTGGTTGACCTAAGTATCCCCAAGGAGAGTGAGCATTTTAGGATGCTCTCTGCGTCAGTGAAGGACTTGTGCCCAGGTCCGGACCCATGGTGACCATGAGGCTCTAAGAGGACATGACTCCTCATCTGAGCCTCACAGGAAGAGGAGCAAGAGAGAGGTGAAGTCCAGGGACCTGCCATTAGGTCATTAGAATTACTATAAGAAAAATACTAAAAATACAAGCATGAGTTACAAAGAAAATACAAAACTACACCCATGCAGAAGTAAAAAGTGATCCAGGCCTAATCTCTCAAGCACTTAGTAAGAGCCTGGAACTCTGCTGAGCTCACCGTTGGCATTACCTTGTCTAATCCTCTCATAACCCTGAGGTGGTGGAGATTGGCGATCATCCCCACTCTACAGATAAGGAAACCAAGGGTAAGCATCACTACAAAGTCACACAAAGGCCAAAGTCTGGATACCAGCTCGGGACTCCGTGAACCCACGGATACTGACAAGAGTCATGGAAAATTCCCTCTAATTGGGGCTCTCGAAGTCCAACCCTGCCCCAGCCCTGGGGCTGGCAAGCAAGCCTCATTCAAAAGGAGCCCCGAGAGGCAGGCTGTACCGGGACATGTTTAGCCATTTCGTGGCCATTTCCCCAAGGTCACAAATGCAGCAAGGTTGCAAAAGAGACTCAGGACCCCTTGCTCCTAATTGGAGGCCTTTGGCTGTTGTGACTGCTGCTCTCAGTCTGAGCAGGTGTCCAAGATTAAAGACCAGTTGCATAAGACAAGCCGAGTTGAAATTCAGTGAAGGGTACTGGTGGCTCATTATTCTCTTCTGGCCTAGATGTTCAACATTTCCATTATTAAAAGTTTAATGCAAGACCAGAGGAAGAGCTGTGGTCATCCAGCTAATAAGGCAATTCAAGGGAGGTAGTTAAGCATCATGCCTCAGGCGCCTATGATTTCAGCGAAAGGTAAGAGCAGTTCGCTCGCACACCTGCCCTTACCGCGTCCTGAACGTAGCTTCACCTTCCTGGTCGTTCCTATAGATGCTTCTTATTCCTCCCTGTACAAACAACGCGAGATGAAATGGAAATGAACCTTCCCTGTCAATGGAATAATCCCTACCAAGGAAGCAAATGTTGGGTTGAATGTGACTCTGGTGCAAACATCTGATGTATATTGTAACTTCGCAGGGGTGTCACCCCTCCCCTCATAAGGAAAGCCCTTCAGCACTGTGCTTTCCATGAAGCAACACGTGGAGGTGAGTGATGGGAGTCCACTTGCAAACTCTGGGTTCTCAGGGGGTGGAAAGCGGTGTCCAGGCACCATGGTGGGGGATGCCTGCTGGATTACTCATCCCCCAAACACTGTGGGCCTTGGCTGTTAAAGGGCTCACAGCTCCCCCAAATCCCCTCAAGTTATCCTCAGCCAGAAGCGTAAGCTCCTCGCCAGCAGCCCCCAGCCAAAGACAGACTGACATCACATGGGGGATCAACTCCCTGTGCTTTTCATATTCCAGAACTCCCCAAGGGCTCAGGCTGGTGCCAGACTCCAGCGGAGACTGTCTCCTTGCTAAGCTGCTCCTGTGGCTGCTGTTTCCCTCTTTTTCCTCCCAGAGCTCTCCTCCAATAAACCCCTTTCATGAGTGCCCCCATCTCCAGCTCTGCTCCTTGGAATCTCATCCTAAGATACCATGTCACAGTTTTGCACCACGTTTGCCCTCCTGATGTCCCACGGGAGACTCCCTTAGAGCAGGAATCACGTTCCCACTTCCAGAGACAAAGCTGTTAGTAAATGAAAGAGCAGGATGAAGCCCAAGGATGCTCACAACCACAGGACTGTCCAGAGTGGGGGAAGGAACGCATAGATCACAAGCGCGGTCCGACGGAACTTTTCCCAAAATGATATCCACTGGTCACATGTAGCCACTGAGCACCTGACATGTGACCAGTGTGACTGAGAAACTGTTTCCAGTTTGGTTTCATTTTAATTTATTTACTTTGCCTTTTTTTTTTTTTTTTTAAGATTTTGTTTTTGCATTACCTCTACATCCAACGCGGGACTTGAACTCACAACCCCGAGATCAAGAGTACCATGTGTCACTGAGAGCCAGCCATGTGCCCCATTGTTTCATTTAAATTTAAACTGAGAGAGTCACATGTGCCTCAGGGCTACTGACTCTATGGGACAGTACGGATCAAGAAAGAGGAATTGGTGTGAACAGATGAACAGGTTGGGGCAGCAACTTCCAAACAAGTGTCCTGCAAATACCTTGGGAGAGAAAGCAGATTGGGAGAAAAGCGTAGAATAAACCTGGATATTTATTTCTAAGTCCACAGTTGGCATTTCAGCCTGGGATGGGAAATGGGGGCCAGGGGAATCCTCTGCTCATTTTGACTCCAAAGGGCTTGCCTTTGAGCCCATGAACCTCCAAAGAAATAGAATGTCTTCCCGAGGCAGGGTCTGTGTCCTGTTGTTCCTCCCTGTCTGCTGCTCCCTGACCCCAGCTCAAGGGCAGAGGAATTTCTAGAGGGCTGGACCATTCATTTCCTCATTCATTCAACATGCCCACTGGAAAAGATGTACTAACCACCTTACATGAGTCAGGCAGTGCAATCTAGAGGTGAACAAGGTCTTAAGGAAAACTACAGTCCAGCAGGAAAGAGAGAAACCTGAAGCCCAGTTAATACCACAGAGTAGTGGACACAATTTGCTCAGTGTAAGTGCCCCAGCCACTATGCCTGGTAGAGCTGGGCGGGCTCCTACAGGTCGCATTTCATCTTGGACATCTGGGGTCTTGAAAGACCAGGGGCATTTTCCCTGAAAGAGGAGGAAGAGGCAAGGGCCCTTCCTGCAAAGGGAATAAACAGCCTAGCCCAAGGACTGGGGGCATGCATGGCACACTTTTCCCTGTGGTACCTGACAAGGTGGAGCAGAATGGGTGTGGACCATGGTCTGGGGGTTTGGCATCAAATCCTGCGGGATTATGGAAACTGTGAGTGATGGGGAGTCAGCACAGTGTGCCTTATTGCCTGTGTCATTGGGAAGTGTCTTGCCTCCAGGGAAGTGGGCACCTAGGGATGGTAAGCAAGGAGGTTGGTGTGATAATCCAGGCCCAGGTTGGGGTGGCCCAGATGGGGGTGGTGTATGCTACTTCCTGATCTTGGCCTGGGGCAGCAGCCAATGCCGAGTGTCCCCAGGGCCATAGCCACCTGCCAGGCCTGGACCTGGCCTCCCCACCATGATCCCTACTTGGGGCAGAGGTGGCTGCAGTGCAGATGGGCTGGGGGACTATAAATAGCCGGGGCGCATACATTAGCATGCCAATGCACCCGCACCCCATCCTCTATGCTAATGGCCCACCATGCGCCTGAACACCTTCTGTTCCCCTGCATGCATTTGCATGCGCAATTAGCATAATCTTGTATAATTAATGAACAGCGTCAATTTTAGCTCCTAAGTAATTTGATTAACATGTTGATAGGGCACTTACTAGGCTCTCCAAACCGCAGGGCTGGGCATGGGGCCTGAGGAGAGGGGGAGAGGTGGTAAAGAGACTGATATGGGGCCCCCAGCTGCCCATGAAGTGCAGTGGTGACTCCACTTCCCTGAGGGAGGGATAGCGGGATAGAGGGGCTGCTAAAGGGAGGCCTCTGGGTGCCCCACGTGAAGCATCGGGTCCAGGCAGGAGCACAGTTACCGTGGGTCACCTGAGCATGAAGCCCATTTTGTGCCCATGTGGACAGAGACATACATACACATGTCCTGCATCCCCCCCACCCCTCTAGCCTTGGGAGTCCTCTGAGAATGCAGGATGCTAGACTCCAAGGGAAGAACAGAAGAGGAGCAGGGATGGAGAAAAGGTGGGAGGGATAGGGAACGGGAGGGATGGACAGATAGACGGAATCCATAGAGGAGGGAGATGTGCTTGTAAGTAACTTGGGAATATGAAGGGGAACGGAGGGGTCTCATAGCCTGAAGAAAAGAAGTTGTGAGTTCTTCTGGCTTTTTTGGGTGGGTGAGCCAGGCTCCCAAGCCAGAAACCTTGGTGCCTCCTATTTATGAATCATGAGAGAGGCAGAGGTTGGAGGTCAGGAAAGCTGGACACTTTCCTTAATGTGCCAAACGACCCAGGACAGAGAGGACAGAATGCTGAGTGTTGCTCCCTTCCCATTCAGAGGCAATTCCATTCCAGCCCCAGACCTCCCAGGACCCCTGTCAGAGGCTCAGACTCCTTTCCTGCTCATCTGTGACTGTGGTCAGTTAGCTCTAAGTGATTTTCTTGGTGCTATTGAGGCTAGTTCTCTGAGATGGGCCATCAGGGTGAAGGTAGGCTGGGGTAAGATATGATATTATGGCAGGCCCTGCAAAAGTACATCGGACTTAACTTCACAGCATCCCTAGGGGGTGGGTTAAGAGTCAGTTCCTTGTTAGAAATGAGGAAACTGAAGCTGAGGGACGTGGGGGCCTTGCTCCAAGTCGTCTGGCCAGACATTCCACATTGGCTTGAATCTCCCAATTCCGAATAACCCTTAAATTTACAGAGAGAGTTTATCATTCAAATTGCAGACAGGTGATTTGCTAGCCACCTCCCACTCCACCTATTGCGGTCCTCCACACTTCCTCATGCCTGCACTTCTTCTCTCCTCCTCTGGGGGCACTGTCCATAGCTCCCCTCCTGCCTTAGCCTGGGGGAGGTTTTTCCAGAAATCTCCTTCTGAATTAGGGGGTGGCTTGGAGACCCTTGTCCTTGGATGGCCCCCCAGGGGTGGTTTGGGAGCCCTAGGGGTCATGGGGGAATCTCACATGAACCCTCTCTGCTTCTCTCTCAAATGCTCCCAGCTCTGAAAGGAGTGGGGTGGGGAAGGAAGTGCAGTTCACTCTGCAGGCAAGAGGGGAACCTCAGTCCCACCTCAGCATTGACCCAGCAGTGAGGTTCCAGGACCCCAAGAAGAATTGCCAGAATGGGCCCAGACAGAAGCCTGTGCTTGCAACATCACCGTGGGTGCAAAGAGATCCTACTGGAAAGAGTGGAAGGAGATGCACACTACTGTGAGCTTGTTTTTTGGCTGTGGAGAAAAACAGTGATTCCTGCATTGACCATTGGGTTAAGAAGGAAGGCTGATTCTTTTGCAGCTTTCACAACCCCTTGCTATCATTGCCTTTGTCAGGTTGTGCCTGACCTAGAGACTGGGGTTTAAGTTTGCCCACAACAGGGGAAACTAAAGCTTATCTCCTCTAGGTGGCTCAGGCACAGCCTGTTTCAACAGTATCACTACAAAATCCACTGTGCACCAGGCACAGTCACATGCCAGAATGCATCATAGCTCACAGCTCCAGTCCATCCCTCAGAGCCAGAGGAGAAGAGCTGTAGGCTTCCCACCCACTCTCACACTAGGCTGATCAAGAAAATCATTAGTCTGAGAGCTGTGATGTCCAACACGGTAGCTGTGTGTGATTGAGTTCGAATTAATTAAAATTAAATAAAATTAAAAATCCAGTTCCTCAGTCATTGTAGCTATATTTCAGGTGTCCAGTGCCCAAGGTACATGTGGCTGTTGGCTACCTCATTGATCAGTGCAGAATATTTCTATCCTTGCACAGAGTTCTATTGATAGCGTTGTCTTTAAGCTTTACGTTGATCTCTATTTCCTTATATCATATGTAAAGGCTTAAACAATTATGTTTCATGTCTTCAACTGCTCCGTAAGCTCTCAGAGGGCAGGAATCATTGTTTAAACTTTCCTGTTTTCCCCCAGTCATCCATTACAGTACCTGCCTCACACTTGGTGCTCACTGATTCATGATGGAATTCAACAGTCAAAATTAACTATATGACTGGATGAATACTGGACCAAAGCCCCCAAATCACATTTAATAGGAAAGTAAAATCCTGTACTTAGATAAAAAAATGTCAGTTGCAGAGACAGAACTTTGAGAACTGTAGGGAAAAGACCTGTGAAAATCTATTCCTTGATAACACCAAGAGGAAAACAGGCAAAAACTGTTGAAATAGGGGTGACTGGGTGGCTCAGTGGGTTAAGTCTCTGTCTTCAGCTCAAGCCATGAACTCAGGGTCCTGGGATCAAGCCCCTCATTGGGCTCTCTGCTCAGCAGGGAGCCTGCTTCTCTCTCTCTCTCTGCCTACTTGTTATCTCTTTCTGTCAAATAAATAAAATCTTAAAACTATTAAAATAAACTTTTTCAGAACTTGAAATTAACAAAAGTTTTGCACAAACCAAGGAGTATTTACTCAAGAGAAATTAATGAATCTTAATAACAGAGAGCTTTGCAGTATTTTCATTTGTCCTACTACCATCCCCTTCTTTCTAGCTCTGTAGTAGATTTGAAAACCAGCAGCACTGCAACCATGGCTGCTGGGAAAACTAGTGCCTAGTAGCTACTATAAGAAAAAGACTAGAGCTTCTCAACATGTATTCTCAGACAACTGTCACTATTTGATCTGTCTGGCAGCTCCCTGACAACCCCATTCACAGGAATAGTCATTTGAGCTGCACCAGAGCTTGCTTAGTGGGAAAATCTCTATCCTGAGGGTGTTTGTTGAAAACAACCATTGGCAATTGTTTAACACTGCTGTTGCTGGAGGCAATGACAGTAGTTGGGGCAAACAAGAGTCTGGCCAAAACCTGTAAAGAAAAAAAGTGGGAATGACATGTTCATAGGGGGATTCTGAAAAACTTTCATATATTCCTGGAGATCTAGGAGGTCATGTGCATGTGCAAGGAAGAGCACATGTTCAAGAAAGATCTTAGAATGCCCTAGTCTCTCATCTCTGGCTGATCCTAAAACCTGCACAAACAGGAAGTAGAGGTTAAGTCAGGGTTGTATACTGCTAGAACACTGACAACATGCATATGCAGGAATTGATGCAAAACATATGCAGCAAATGATCTAGCAAATGATTAATACAAATTGGTTTAAGGCATTTAGAATGCTTGTCCAATCATAAGCTGACCACTAAGCTAACCGAACAAAAACTTTAGCGGCCACACACAAAAAGATTTTATAGAATTAGTCCACAAAAGTCATTAAGTAAACAAAGATTAACAGCAACAAACATTGGGAAGGAGGAGCTGATTTCCATGTATTACATTACATTATTAAAATGCCCAGTTTTTGATGAATAATTTTGAGATATTCAGAGTAACAGTAAAGTATGGCCCATACACAAGAAATAAAGCATTAATATGAATGGTCCCTGAAGATGTCCACATATTAGATTTACTAGACAAAGACTTTAATCAGCCATTCTAAACATGTTTAAAGAATTAAAGAAAACCATGTTTAAAAGAATACAAGAAAAGTACGAGAATACCTTACCATATAGAGAACACCTATAAAGAAATATAAATTATTTTTCAAAAACCCCCACATTTAAATTCAGGAACTATGGGACACCTGGGTGACTCAGTCAGTTAAGGGTCTGACTCTGGCTCAGGTCATGATCTCAGGGTCATGGAACTGAGCCTAGAACTGGGCTCCCCACTCAGTGGGGACTCTCCGTGTCCCTCTCCCTCTGCCCCTCCCCCTGCTTGTGCTCCCTCTGTCTCTCTCTCAAATAAATAAATAAATAAATAAATAAAGTCTTTTAAAAAAATAAATTCAGAAGCTGAAAAGGACAACTGAAGTGAAAAATTTCTAGATAAACTTAACAGCATATCTGAATTGACAGAAACAAAAAAATCAATGAATTTGATGATAGGTCAGTTGAGATTATCTAGTTCTGGAGCAGAAAGGAAAAAGAACAAAGAAGAGTAAAAAGAATCTAAGATGTTGTGGAAAACCATCAAACATAGTAACATATTCATAATGGAAGCCCCAACAGGAAAGAAGAAAGGGAAAGGGGCAGAAAGAATGTTTGAAGAAATAATTGAGGGGCGCCTGGGTGGCTCAGTGGGTAAAAGCCTCTGCCTTCGGCTCAGTTCAATCCCAGGGTCCTGGGATCAAGCCCCAAATCAGGCTCTTTGCTCAGCGGGGAGCCTGCTTCCCCATCTCTCTCTCCGCCTGTCTCTCTGCCTACTTGTGATCTCTGTCTGTCAAATAAATAAATAAAATCTTTAAAAAAAAATTTTAAAAAAAGGAAATAATTGACAAAAACTTCCTGAAATTGGTGAAAAACATTATTCTACACATCCAAGAAACTTAATGGACTCCAAGTAATATGAACTCAAAGAGATCCACAATGTAGACACATCATACTCAAACTGTCAAAAGCTGAAGACAGAATCTGGGAAGCAACAATTACCTACAAGAGAGCCTCATGAGATTAAGAGCTGACTTCTCATCAGAAACTATGGAGGTCAGATTATAGAGGGATGACATTCAAAGCAGTGAAAGAAAATGACTGTCAACAAAAAAATTCTACATCCAGCAAAACTATCCTTCAAACATGAAGCATACATTTTTGAAAATTTAAATAAATATGAAAGATGAATTGTGACATTTTCAGATAAACAAAAATTGAGAGAATTCCTGACTTGTTAGTGATCTTTCTTGAAGTTAGATCTTTCTTGCAAGAAGTATTAATGGGGATGGGGTGCCTGGGTGATTCAGATGGTTAAGCATCTGCCTTCGGCTCAGTTCACGATCCCAGGGTCCTAGGATCAAGGCTCACATCAGGCTCCATGCTTAGTTGGGAGTCTGGTTCTTCCTCTGCCCCTCCCCTCTGCTCTTGCTTTCTCCCTGGCTTGCTCTCTCTCTCACATAAATAAATAAAATCTTTAAAAAAAAGAAATATTAATAGACACAGTATTTATAAAACTGTGCTGATGTGTTTATAATGTGTAAAAATACAATGTGATTGACTGACAAGGCTCTAACAAAGGAAAATTAAGGCAATGGAGCTGTATTAGAGCATTATTTTACATGTATTGAAACTAAGTCGATACTGTCTAAATTAGATTTTTTTTTTCTTAAAGATTTTATTTATTTATTTGACAGAGAAAGTGAGAGAGCACAAGCAGGAGCAGCAGAGAGAGAAGGAGAAGCAGGCTCCCCACTGAGCAAGGTGCCTTATGTGGGGCTTGATCCCAGGACCCTGGGATCATGACCTGAGCCGAAGGCAGATGCTTAACAACTGAGCCACCCAGACACCCCTAAATTAGATTGGTTTTTAAAAGATTCTATTTAGGGGCACCTGGGTGGTTCAGTGGGTTGAGCCTTTGCCTTTGGCTTGGTTCATGATCTCAGGGTCCTAGGATAGAGCCCCGCATCGGGCTCTTTGCTCAGCAAGGAACCTACTTCCCCTCCCTCTCTCTGCCTGCCTCTCTGCCTACTTGTGATTTCTGTCAAATAAATAAATAGAATCTTTTTAAAAAAAGATTCTATTTATTTATTTGAGAGAGAGAGAGAGTCCAGTGCACACAAGTAGGGGGAGGGGCAGAAGGAGAGGGAGAAAGAGACTCCCTGCTGAGAGTGGAGTCTGATGCTAGGCTTGATTCCAGGACCCTGAGATCATGACCTGAGCTGAAATGAGATGCTTAACCAACTGAGCCACCCAGGCACCTCTAAATTAGATTGCTTTAAATCAAGATATTAATAGTAATTCCCAGAACAACCACTAAGAATATTACTTAAAAATACAGTAACAATAACAGAATTAAAACAGTACACTGGAAAATATCAATTTAACACACAGAGAAGAGCAATAATAGAGGAATAGGGAAATACAACAGATAGGAAACACACTGCAAAATGGCAGACATAAATCCTACTTTATCAGTAAGTACATTAGATGCAGATGGATCAAGTACTCAAATTAAAAGGCAGAGATTGGCAGAATAGATTAAAAAACATAACCTAAGGGCACCTAGGTGGCTCAGTCATGTAGGCATCTGCCTTTGGCTCAGGTCACGATCCTGGGATTCTAGGATCAAGCCCTGCTTTGGGCTGCCTGCTTGGTGGGAAGCCTACTTCTCCCTCTCCCACTCCCCTGCTTGTGTTCTCTCTCTTGCCATACCTCTCTCTGTCAAATAAATAAAATCTTAATAAATAAATAAACAAACAAACCCATAATCTAACTATATGATGTCTATGCAAGGCACGGTTTAGATTCAAAGATAGAAATAGGAAGAAAATAAAAGGATTGCAAAAGATATCAAGAAAACCAACCAGAAGACAGCAGGAGCAACTTTATTAATACTATACTAAATAGACTTTAAGACAAAATTATTATAAGAGATAAAGACATTTTATGTTAAAATGTCAATCTGTCAGAAAGAAATAATTATAAACATATATGCACCTGATAATAAAGCTCCAAAATATAAGAAATAAAAAAATGACAGAATTTGGAGGAAAACATAGATAATTCAACAGTAATTGAAGACTCTTATGCCCTACTTTCAGTAACAGAACTACTAGGCAGAAGATCAACAGGGGAATAGGAGACTTGAATAACCCTCCTTATTCCCACTTATACAATAAATGAGCTACATTTCACATGATACTTTCAAGACTTAGCATCGTGAAGATTTCATTTCCATCTAGGTTAATCTGAATTAAACACAATCTCAGTAAATATGACACACAATCAACAGAGTGGAAGGCAACTTACAGAATGGGAGAAAATATCTGCAAATCACATATCTGAAAAATAGTTAATATCCAGAATATATAAAGATCTCCTAAAACTCAAAAACAACAAAAACCAAATAACCCAGTGACAAAAACACATAAATGACTTTATAGAGATTTCTTCAAAGATGGTGTAGAAATGGCCAAAAAGCAACTGAAAAGATGCTTAACATCACTTATCGTTAGAGAAATGCAAATCAAAACAATGAGATACTGGGGCACCTGGCTAGCTCAGTTAGTAGAGCATGTGACTCTTGATCTTAGAATTGTTGAGTTTGAACCCCATGTTGTTGAAGAGATTATTTAAAATAAAAAATATTAAAGAAAAGACAACGAGATATCATCTCACACCCATTAGAATGGCTACTGTAAAACAAGAGTGTTCGTGAGGAAGTGGAGAAATTAGAACACTTGTCTGCTCTTGGTGAAATGGTAGAATGGTGCACCTATTATGGAAAACAGTATGAGGATCCTTAAAAAATTTAAAAAAGAACTGTCATATGATCCAGCAATAGCATTTATGGTTATATATCCAAAGAGTAAGGTCTCAAAGAGATATTTTCACACTCATATTTATAGCAGCATTATTTATGATAGCTGAAAGATAGAAGCACCCAAATGTTCACTGATGGATGAATGTGGTATGTATGTAAAACGGAACACTATCCAGCCTTAAAAAGGAAGGAAATCCTGTTATATGCTACAACATGGATGAAGCTTGAGAAGAGTATGTTAAGTAAAGCAGGCCAGTTGCAAAAAGACATACTGTATGATTCCACTTATATGGGGTATGTAAAGTAGCCAAATTTGGAGAAACAGAAAGTAGAATTGTGGCTACCAGGACTGGGAGAGGAGAAAATGGGAGCTGCTGCTTGATGGATACAGAGTTTCAGTTTTGCAGAAAGAAAAAGTTCTGGAAACTTGTTGCCTAACAATGAGAATATATTTAACACTACTGTTTTAAAATGATAAAGATAGTAAATTTTATTAGGTGTTTTTTTTAACACACCTTAAAAAATGATATAAGTAAGTAATTTTTATGACCTAGACAATCTAACTATAAAGTTAATATAAAAAATAATTAAGCTGGGGGGACACCTGGGCAGCTCAGTCAGTTAAGTATTCAACTTCTGATTTTAGCTCAGGTCATGATCTCAGGGTTGTTAGATCAAGCCCCAGGTCAAGTTCATGCTCCGCACGGAGTCTGCTTGATTTTTTACCTCTGCCCCCACTACTTCTCCCCCCAACTTGTACTCTCTCTCTCTCTCAAAAAGAAAAAACAAAAACAAAAACAAAACAACAAAAAAAAACAAACGGCGCCTGGGTGGCTCAGTTGGTTGAGCAACTGCCTTCGGCTCAGGTCATGATCCCAGACTTCCAGGATCGAGTCCCGCATTGGGCTCCTAGCTCCTTGGGGAGTCTGCTTCTCCCTCTGACCTTCTCTTCTCTCATGCTCTCTCTCACTCATTCTCTCTCAAATACATAAATAAAATCTTAAAAAAAAAAAGAACAAAAGAATAGTTGAGAAAATTCTAAAACATAAGAGTAATGCAGAGAAGCACTAGATCTGTTACTAAAAAGTGTTATGCATATTCAAAAATTAAAACAGCATTGTACTCCCACATAAATAAGTAGGAATAATGATATAGGATGAAAATAATTGCATTTAGAATACGACATGGGTGATATTTACAATTGGTAGGGGAAAGATGGATTATTCAATAATTGTTGTTGGGACAACAGGAGCTATCAGAAAAAAATATAGGTGGACGCATATTTCTTTTTTTTTTTAATTTTATTTATTTATTTGAGAGAGAGAGAGTGTGAGCAAGAGAGAGAGCACAATCTGGAAGGAAAGGCAGAGGGAGAGGGAGAAGCAGGCTTCCCACTGAGTAGGGAGCCCCATGTGGGGCTTGATCTCAGGACCTGACACAAAGGAAGATGCTTAACTGACTGAGCCACTCAGATGTCTGAGGTGAGCCCATACTTCCTAACTTTAACCAGAGTAAATTCCAAATGGATGATTTCCTCTGCCAGTATTATGGCAGACTAAATATCTTTAAAGTGCCTTCCTGGGACACCTGGCTGGCTCAGTCAGTTAAGTGTCTAACTCTTGATCTCAGCTTAGGTCTTGATCTCAAGGTTATGAGTTCAAGTGCTGCACTGGGCTCCACAATGGGCATGGAGTCTACTTAAATAAGTAAATGAATAAATAAAGTGCCTTCCCAATATGACCATATCCTGAAGTTTTAGCCAAAAGTAAGGAAAATCCAAGGATTAAAATAGGGGGAAAAAAAAAAAAAGAAAGAAAGAAAGAAAAGAAAGAAAAGAAACCAAAAACAAGAAGTTGAAATCTAAGTGGGAGCTATGAACTATGAGCTAGCACAAATATTAGGGTTGTACTGGTGTCAAATGGCAATACGAACACACTGGGATGGAGAATAGGGACCACTTCAGATGAGGGCCCTGAATCCTCTAAAGATCCTAAAAAGGTCTCAGTTTGGTAGCACTGCCTCCTCCTGGTAGAATCAAACAAATCCTTCCAGAGGAAAGCACAGCTTATTCTGGTCCTGATGTGATTCAACCAAATGTGGGCTAAAATAAGATAAAATAATGACCACCACAATAATAACAACAAAAACATCAAAGAAAGAAACAAGCCATCACAAATAAGAGTCAGCAGAAGTAATGAACAATAGCTATAGAACCCAAGGACTTCTGATACTGGAATTATCAAGTACTCAATGTAAAATAACCACAAACATTTTAAAGAAACAAAAAGTTAATTAAAAAAAAATTAGTAAGCACCAAGAGACACCGACCCTAGTAACCAGTCATATTTGAAAAAGAACTAAATAAAACTTTTAGAAATGGAAAATAAAATCACTGAAATTAGTAGCTCATTGAATAAATTAAACAATAGTTTAGATACAGCTAAAGGGAATTAGTGAGTGAGGAGATGAATAAAAAAGAATTACCCAGGATGTAGTACAAAGAGAAAAATAAGACATACACAATTGTTTAGGATATGTGGAGGATAGGATTAAAGGTCTAAATTGGAGTCTCATTTAAAGTGCCATAAGGAGAAAATAGGACAAAGCCAAAGAGGGAGATGGGCCATATTAGACTCTTAATTGCAGGAAACAAACTGAGGGTTGCTGGAGTGGAGGGGGGTGAGAGGGATGGGGTGGCTGGGTGATGGACACTGGGGAGGGTATGTGCTATGGTGAGTGCTGTGAATTGTGTAAGACTGATGAATCACAGATCTGTACCCCTGAAACAAATAATTCATTATATGTTAATTTAAAAAAGTGAAAGTACTGTTAGATATTTTTTTTTAAAGATTTTATTTATTTATTTGACAGAGAGAAATCACAAGTAGACAGAGAGGCAGGCAGAGAGAGAGGAAGGGAAGCAGGCTCCCTGCTGAGCAGAGAGCCCAATGCAGGACTCAATCCCAGGACCCTGAGATCATGACCTGAGCTGAAGGCAGTGGCTTAACCCACTGAGCCACCCAGGCGCCCCACTGTTAGATATTTTTAAAAAGTGCCATAAGGAGAAAAGAGAGAATACAACCAAGATGTAACATTAGGCAAAGTCTGAGCAATTTCCAGAAGTGATGAAAGATATAAATCCACAGATACAAGAAGATCAACAAACTCTAAGCAGGATAAAAAAAATTCACAAGGCACATTAAAGTAAACTGAAGAACTCCAAAGACAAAGAAAAGGGGCGCCTGGGCTGGCTCAGTGGGTTAAAGCCTCTGCCTTCGGCTCAGGTCATGATCCCAGGGTCCTGGGATCAAGTCCCACATCAGGCTCTCTGCTCAGTGGGGAGCCTGCTTTTTCCTCTCCTTCTCTCTGCCTGCCTGTCTGCCTACTTGTGATCTCTGTCTGTCAAATAAATAAATAAAAATTTAAAAAAATAAATACATAAATCTTAAAAAAAAAAACAAAAACAAAGAGAAGCTCTTCTATACAGACAGAAAAGATTTGCTGGCAAAAGAATGACATTTATGCTGCACTCTTCAACAGCAATAGTGGAAACATTTTCAAAGTGCTAAGTAAAAAACTATCAGTTTAGAATTAGGTTCCCAGGAAGGCCACCTTTCAAGAAAGACAGTGATATAAAGACACTGATAGTAAAACAAAAGTGAGCATGGTGTTTACCACCACAGACCTTCATTAAATTAGGAACCTCTAAAAGATATACTTCAGAAGGAGAGAAAGGGACCCCAGAGATAGTTATAAGATACAAGGAAAAAAAAAGATAAGCAAAAACAAAACAAAAAACCCACAAAAAACAAAACCCTGATCAATCTAAAGAAAAAAATTCATGCATAATTAAAAATAATAACAATATGTGGTATTTTAAAAGAATTAAAATGTCTTATAAATAGGGCAGGGGTAATGGAACTGTCTAAGATCAGTGGTGAGTTGGTAAATATTTAACAATAATTTTTGGGTGGGGGAACCCATGATTTATAACATTTGTTGATTTCCATGGCTGTATATGTTCCCTCCATGACTGATTTCAAGCTACTAGTGTGATGTCATTGAATATGGAGTTGAGAAGAGATACTAATAATTAACTCTTGTGAACTGATATGAGCCAGCTCCAGCACACCACCATCCAAGATTCCAATATTAGGAAAGAAATTAAGACTTTGTTAAGAATACATACTAAATTTCAAGGGTAATAACTAAAAGAACAGAAATTAAGTGAATAAAGTTCTAAATCAGTAGAGGGAAAAATGCATAAGAAACACATACACTACATCAAAAAAAATTCTCAATTTTTTGTATAAAGTAAGAAAGGAAAACAAAGAAACATAGAAGAGGTGGAACAAATAAAAAGCACAAAGTAAGATAGTTGAAATAAATCAATAATCTCAATAAAGAAAATGGACTAAATTTGTCAGTTAAAAAATAGACTGGATTTTAAAAATAATTACTTTTAAAGACTTCTTCTGCTAATTCTAATATGATTAGAATTAGGTTAGGTGATTGCCTTTGGCTCAGGTCATGATCCTGGAGTCCAGGGATGGAGTCCTGAATCTGGCTCCCAGCTCCATGGGGAGTCTGCTTCTCCTTCTGACCTTCTCCCCTCTCATGCTCTCTCTCACTTGCTCTCTTTAAAGTAAAAAAAAAAAAAATCCAGCAATACGCTGTTAAAAGAGAAATACTTGAACCATAAGGACACATAATGGTTGAAAATAAAGGATGAATAAATGTATATGATCCAAATAGAACCAAAAGTAAGTTAAGAGAGTCTGTAAATAGTATTAGATAAAATGAACTTTAAAGCAAAATATATATTAGAAATAAAGGACCAATAAATGCCAATAAAAAGTTCAACCCAGAAAAGTTATAAGATTCTAAAACTTCTCCACATTCAATAAAATAGTCACCAATATATATAATATTAATTACATATTGTATATATTAATCTTCCACATGAACTTTTGGCCTATCTTTGTGGGTTCCATCAATTTTTGATATTAATATATATATAAATATTGATATATATATACACACAAATATATAAAATTAAAAGATAAAGATAAGCTGAAAATTCAAGTGAAGATTATAACCTCATCTCTCAATTTTTAATAGGTCAAACAGAAAAAGATAAATAAAGACAGATCTAGACAATATAGTTAACAATATATTTTTTAAAAATTTTATTTATTTGTTTGACACACACAAAGAGAGAGAGGGAGCACAAGCAGGGGAAGACACAGAGAGAAAGGGAGACACAGACTCTCCACCGAACAGGGAGACCAACGTGTGGCTTGATCCCAGGACCCCAGGACCATGACCTGAGCCAAAGGCAGACACCCAATCAACTGAGCCATCCACCACTCAATCTTGATTTAGGGGGACCTGTGGCTCAGGCAGTTAAGCGACTGCCTTCAGCTCAGGTCATGATCCCAGGGTCCTGGGATGGAGCACAGGGTTGGGATCCCTGCCCAGTGGGGAGTCTGTGTCTCCCTCTCCCTCCCCAAATTCATGCTCTCTCTCACTCACTCTCTCTCTCAAACAAATAAATAAGATCTTTTAAAAATATTGATTAAATGAACATACATATAAAGTGTTAGACTTATTAGACACATGATTATGTTAGAAATTAATAACAAAAATAAATTTTAAAATACCGCGTTTGGGAATTAAAAACCATACTTCTGCTTCTGCTTCTAACCGGGATGGAGTAATAGAGACCACAATTACCTATGGCCTAAAAATAAAACAAACAAGACAAAATGTACAAAACATTTTTCAAGGTAATAGACATCAGATAACAAAAGACAGTGATCTCCAAAAGATGGGAAATAAATGAGGTGAACATTGCAAATGTCTCACTATTGCTTTGAGAGTTTCCAGACCACAGCACAAGAGGGGGAACTAAGGTAGAGCTAGGAGACCCCAGAATTGAGGAGATGCACTGAAGAGTCCCAAGGTTGCTAGACTTCATAGGACAGAGCCTCATAGAGGAGAGAAGTACATAGAAAGAAAAACCAGAAAGTTGTGAAGGGTCCCCCTTGAGTATTTAGTAGAGTACTAATCAGTCTGTGCATATGAAGAAACTACCCAAGACCAAGGAAAGAACTACCCAAAAGGAATACAGAGAGCAGTCCTGGTGCTTGCATAGAGATGGGAATAGTGCCTGTTTCTACGAGCTAGACTTGAAAAACTCAGAGTTCATGAGGTATTGGGTAGAGTACTCAAGAAGGTCTTACTCAAGTAGTGGGGAATAATTAGTCCTAGATTGAGTATTGCTGTGGAACCATCTAATAAATCATGAGATCAAGATTCAAAAAGATCAAACTGTTCACAAGTAACTTAACTGCATCCCAGAACAAAGCTCAAGAAGATTTATGGGAATACAAAAATATCCAAAGCCCAAGAAGGAAAAATTCATAATGTCTGGCATCTAATTACAGAATACCAGGCATGCCAAGATGCAAAAAAATAAGGCCTATAATGAGAATAATCAATCAATTAAAATAGAATAGACACAGATATTAGAATTAGCAGAAGTCTTTAAAAGTAATTACAACAGTATTTGGTAAATTCAAAAATTTAAGCAGAGATGTGGAAGATATAAAAAAATATACAAATCAAACTTGTGGAGATGAAAACTACAACATTTAAGATAAAAAATATATTGGAAGGGATTAACAATGGATGAAACAGGACCGAAGAAAGGATTAGTGAACTTAAGGCATGGCAGTAGAAACTATCCAAAATGAAAAACAAAACAAAACAAAATCCTCTAAAGTGAAATGTAAAGTGAGCTGCAGGACAACCTCAAGCAGTTTAGCATTTGTAATTGGAGTAATCAGTGTTCCCAAAGGAGTAGAGAAGGGGATGGTGTACAGAAAGATACTTGAGAAAATAATGGCAAAAAACTGTCAAAAACGGGGCACCTGGGTGTTTCAGTTGGTTAACCCATCTGCCTTTGGCTCAGGTCATGATCCTAGGGTCCTGGGATCAAGCCCCACATTGGGCTTCCTGCTCAGCTGGAAGTCTGCTGCTCCCTCTCCTTTGCCCTGTCCCCTGCTCACACTGTCTCTCAAATAAATAAATAAAAATCTTTTTAAAAAGCCGTTCCAAGTATAATGAAACTGTAGCCTCATAGATCCAAAAGGATAAATAGCTCCAAACACATGAAATATGAAGAAAAACTATACCAAGGCATGTCATAATTAAGTTGTTAAAAATGAATAATAAAGAGGGGCACCTGGATAGCTTGGTAGGTTGGGCATCCAACTCTTGATTTTGCCTCTGGTCATGGTCTCCGGGTTTTGGGATTGGGCCCTGTATTTGTCGCTGAGCTCAGAACAGAGTCTGCTTGTCCCTCTCCCTCTGCTCCCCCACTCACTCTCTCTATCTCTAAAGTAAATAAATACAATCTTTTTTTAAAAACTTTTTAAAAAAAGATTGTATTTATTTATTTGACAGAGACAGATCACAAGCAGGCAGAGAGAGAGAGGGGGAAGCAGGCTCCCTGCTGAGCAGAGAGCCCCATGTGGGGCTTGATCCCAGGACCCTGGGATCATGACCTGAGCCAAAGGCAGAGGCTTTAACCCACTAAGCCACTCAGGTGTCCCAAATAAATACAATCTTAAAAAAAATGAATAATAAAGAGAAAAATATTAAAAGCAGCCAGAGATAAAAGACATGTTTATGCACAGAGAAACAAAGACAATGATGGTAACAGATTTTTCATGAGTAATGGAAAAGAGAAGACGGTGGAACAACACCTTAACAACAAAAGTCAACCTTGAATTCCATACCCAGTTAAAATACAAACAAATATTAAAGGATGCCCTTCAGACATAAGAAAAATGGAAATCTGGGTCTACAGAAAAGAATGAAGAGCAGTAGAAATGGTAACTACATAGGTAAATGTATAAGATATTTTTCATATTTTTAAAATTTCTAAAAATAATTGACTGTTTAAATAAAAAATCCATGTATTATGGATTTTTATATCATATAAAAATAGAATTCTTGGGGGGCGCCTGGGTGGCTCAGTGGGTTAAGCCGCTGCCTTTGGCTCGGGTCATGATCTCAGGGTCCTGGGATTGAGTCCCGCATCGGGCTCTCTGCTCAGCAGGGAGCCTGCTTCCCTCTCTCTCTCTCTGCCTGCCTCTCCATCTACTTGTGATTTCTCTCTGTCAAATAAATAAATAAAATCTTTAAAACAAAAAATAGAATTCTTGGGATTCCTGGATGGCTCAGTCATTGAACATCTGCCTTTGGCTCAGATCATGATCCCGGGGTCCTGGGATTGTGCCCCGCATCGGGCTTGCTGGTCAGCGGGAGGCCTGCTTTTCCCTCTCCCTCTGCCCCTGCTTGTGTTTGCTCTCTTGCTGTGTCTCTCTCTGTCAAATAAATAAAATCTTTAAAAAAATAGAATTCATGATAAGAATAGCATACTATACATGCAGTAATATAATTAAAAGTAGACTACACTAACCTAAAGGTGTGTACTTTAAGCCCTAAAGCAATCACTAAAGTAACAAAATAGTTTGGCGAATAAGCCAACAAAGGAAATAAATTAAATAATTAAAAAAAACTGAATAATCTAGATAGAAGCTGTATGGATGTCACCATTCTCAGTTCTGATATTGGCAAACTATGTTTTCTCTTTTTTTTCTGATCAGTCTGGCTATAGGTTTAACCATTTTATTGATCTTAAAGGAGCAGCTTTTGGTTTCATTGATTATTGTTTATCTGTTTCCTATTTTAACATTTATTAGTTCCTTTCTTCTGCTTACTTTTGATTTAATTTCATCTCCTTTATCAGGTTTCCTAGAATGAAAGCTGAGGTAATTGATTTAAGACTTTTTAGCTATGACATAAAAAGCATAATACATAAAAGAAAAAATTTATAAACTGGATTTCATGAAAATTGAAAAACTTGTATTCTTCAAATAACACTGTTAGGAATGAAAAGGCAAGTCACTGGGAAAAAATTTTTGTAAAATAGATATTGGACTTGTATCCATAATATATAAAGAACTCCTACAACTCAGTAATAAAAAAACAACCCAATATAAAGGGGGATGATGTAGAATATTTGAGTATATATTTCTTCAAAGAAAATATATGGATGGCAAATAAGCACATGAAAAGATATTCAACATTGTTAGTCATTAGGGATGTACAAATTAAAAATCACAACGAGATACCACCACATACTTACTAGAATGGCTAAAATTTAAAAAGATAGACTATTCTCATGCTGATGAGAATGCAGAGGAACTACAACTCTTATACACTGCTGGTGGGAATGTAAAATAGCACAACCACTTTGGAAATCAGTTAGGTAATTATGATAAAGTTAAACATACTTTTACCATATGATCCATCCATTCTACTCCAAGGATTTTACTTAAGAAAAATGAAAGTGAGGGAGACAAACCATAAGTGACTCTTAATCTCACAAAACAAACTGAGG
>NC_081563.1:111759980-111852372 GCF_022355385.1 Mustela nigripes
AAAAAAAAAAAAAAAAAAAAAAAAATGAAAGTGTTTGTCCATAAAAAGACTTGTACATAAGTGTTCATAAAGTTTTTATTAATAATAGTTATAAACTGGAAACAACCCAAATGTCTATCAAGAGATGATGGCACACACACAAAAACTGTTATATTCATACAATGGAAAACCACTCAGGAATAAAAATAAATGAGCTATTGATACAGGCAAAAACGTGGATGAAACACACAAAAAAAGATTACGCTGAGTGAAAACACCCAGACCAAAAAAAAAAGCACACACTGTATAATTTCATTTATATAAAATTTGTAAAAAGGAAAACCAACCTATATTGACAGAAAGCAGAGAAATGGTTGCCTGAGGATAGAGGTAAGGGGAGAGAGGGAGAGATTCCAAGGGAGGCATGAGGAAACTTTTAGGGATGAAGGATATGTTCACTATTATAATTGTGGTGATGGTTTCTTCAGTATATACATATGTCAAAGCTTTTAAAATTGTACACTTTATGTGCATTTTTAAAAAGATTTTATTTATTTATTTGACAGAGATCAAAAGTGGGCAGAGAGGCAAGCAGAGTGCGAGAGGGGGAAGCAGGCTCCCCGCCGAGCAGAGAGCCCAATGCAGGGCTCGATCCCAGGACCCTGAGATCATGACCTGAGCCGAAGGCAGAGGCTTAACCCACTGAGCCACCCAGGTGCCCCCTTTATGTGCATTTTATTGCATACTGATTATACCTCATAAAGCTAATTGAAAAATGAAGAATAAGGAAACACAACACTAAATATCCCGTGCATTGAAAAAGAAGTCATAACAGAAATTTAACAATCCTTGAAACTGAGTGGTAATAAAAATGTAAGATGTAAAAAGGTGAGGTGCAGGAAAAGTAGTATTTTATGGAAATATGACAGACTTAAATGATTGTATTAGTAAGGAAGAAGGTAAGCAGGAGCTACGTATCTAACTCAAGAAATTAGGAAAGAACAAAATAAATCCAATGAATGAAGAAGGGAGAAAATAAAGATAAATGCAGAATTAATGTAATGCAAAGCAAACACACATTAGAAAAAGACTGAAAAACTATAACTCTGTTTATATATATATATATTTTTTTTTTTTTTAAAGATTTATTTATTCATTTGAGAGATAAAGAGAGAGCATGAGTAGGAAGGGAAGAGGGAGAAGGGCAAAGAACCTCAAGCAGATCCCACATTGAGTGTGGAGCCTAATGTGGGGCTCCATCTCATGACCCTGACATCATGACCTGAGCCAAAACCAAGAGGCAGACACTTAACCAACTATGCCACCTGAGTGGTGCCCCAAAAACTGTTCTTAGAAGACGAATAAAAGTGACAAATTTCTGGCAAAACTTACCAAGGAGAAAGATATGCTGCAAACAATATCAGGAATGGAAAAAGTTCATAACTAAAAATACAACAGAGATCAAAAAATAAGAGAACATTACAAACAACTTTATGGAAATATATTTGAAAACTTTGGTACAATGTACAAATTCCTTAAAAAATATAACTCACCAAAACAGAGTAAAAAAGAAACAGAAGGCCTGAATTGTCCATGACCATAAAAAAAAAAGAAAAAAAAGAGTCAACTGTTTAAAAATTCTCTCCTTTTCATCCCTGAAAACTCAAGGCAAATTATAACAAATTTTCAAGGAACAGATCATACAAGGAATAGATATATTCAAACTCATACAAATTCATCCGGCAAAGAGTAAAAGAAAGAACATTCCCCTTCTAATTATTTGAGGCTGGTATATCACTAACTGTCAAACTCATACCTGGACATTATAAGACAATCACAAGCCAAACACCATTGAACATAAATGCAAAAACTCTAAAAATATTATTAACAGTGCAAATCCTGCAGCCTATAGAGAAGACAGTAAACCATTATCAAGTAAGGTTTATACCAGGAGTAATTCAGGATTAGGAAAACCGTTAATGAAATTCACTACATTAATAGTTTGAAGGAGAAAGGCTATCTCATCAACTCAGTACATACAGAGAAAAGCAGCATGTAACATTCAGTATCCATTCATGATTTTAAAACCCCCAAAACAAAAATTGGTTACCAAACTTTTTTAACCTGGTAGAGTATAGCTACCAAATGGCTACAGCTAACCATGTTTTAAATGGTGAAACATTGGAAACATTTTCTTTAAAATCAAACACAAGATAAGAATGCCATTGCCACTGCTTATATTCAATGCTGTACTTGAGGTTCTAGTCAGAGCAATAAAATAAGGAAAAAAAAGGGGGGGTGTCTGTGTGACTCAGTCCATTAAGGGTCTACCTTCAGCTCAGGTCATGATCTAAGGGTCCCTGGATTAAGGCCCATGTTAGGCTCCCTGCTCAGTGGGAAGCCTGCTTCTCCCTCTCCCTCTGCCTTTCCTGCCAGCTCATGCTCTCTTTATTACTCTCTCTCTCTCAAATAAATAAAATATTGAAGAAAAAGGATTGGACAGGAAAAAAAGTTATGGTTTGCATAAAATGGCCATCTATACATAAAAAGCAAAACAAACATAAAGACAAAGATTCACATGCAAATATCAATTGCATTTCTGTACACTATCAAGTTAGAAAATATAACAAAAGATATAATTTGCAATTGCAACAAAATATAAATATAAATATAAATATAAATAAGCTATCCATACACCTGAGAGGCTCATTCTCTCTTCAGATCCTTCCTCAAATTCCACCTTCAATTTGGCCTCCTGTGATCACTTTACTTAAAAATTACATTTGCCTAATCCCCAAATTCCTGACCAGTTTTATTTTTCTCCAGTTTTTCCACATATCACATTCTGACATACTTAGAATTATTGTTGTTGCCAATCTCCCCTGTGTCTTCTCCCTCCAGGAGAACAGATATTTTTGTCTGCTTTATTTACTCTAGTATTCTTAGAGCCTAGAGCAGTGTCTTGTACATAGTAGATGCTCAATACATATTTATTTAATGAGTAAAATTAAATGAAAAAAAGTTAAGTGCATGTGGCCTTTATTGAGAAAATTATAAACTTTACTGAAAGCATTAGAGAAGATATACATAAGTAAAGAGATAAACCATATTCATGGAAAGGAAGACTCAGTAGCATAAAGATGTGAATTCTTTTCCAAAATAATGCATAAGTTAACTGTAATATTAATCAAAGCCCCCAAAAAGATGTGTGTGTGTGTGTGTGTGTGTGTAATTTTATAAGTGGAGTCTAAAACTTATATGGAAACACAAAAGATAAAAAAAATGCAATACTCTCAAGAACAAGAGAGGATAGGAGACTTGCCCTATACACTTGTCTATATCATTATTATAAAGCTATTGGGATGCCTGGGTGGCTTAGTGGGTTAAAGCCTCTCCCTTCGGCTCAGGTCATGATCCCAGGGTCCTGGGATGGAGCCCTGCATCGGGCTCTCTGCTCACCGGGGGGCCTGCTTCCTCCTCTCTCTCTACCTGCCTCTCTGCCTACTTGTGATCTCTGTCAAATAAATAGATGAAATCTTTGAGAAAAATAAAAGCTATAGTGATTATAAAAAGGTGATTTTGGCACAGGGATTATCAAATAAATCAAAGGAACATAAGAAATAGTCTAGAACCAGACCCACAAGTAGAAGGAAATCTGATTTAGAATAAATATAGTACTTACAGTTCAGTAGGAATGTGTGAGCTACTTAATAAATGATACTACAATAATTAGTGATTCATGAGTAAAAATAATTACATTGATTCCTTAATTTATACCATGCCCCAGAATTAGTTCCACATGGATTATAAACCTAAATGTAAAATGAAAAACTATAAAACCTTTAGAAGAAAATATAGAAGAATATGTTAATGACTCAGAATAGGGAAAGATTTCTTAAATAAATCTTAAATAAAGCACAGAGTAAAAACCACGAGGGAAATACTGGTAAGTTCAACTACACTGTGATACTTGAAATATACTTTCCTGACCAAGGATCAGTACCTAGGATTTATGAAGATCCATTTAAATCAGTATAAATCCTCCAAACAATTCAAAAAGAAAAATGGGCAAAAGACTAGCATATGCTTAGGGGCGCCTGGGTGGCTCAGTGGGTTAAAGCCTCTGCTTTTGGCTCACGTCATGATCCCAGGGTCCTGGGATCAAGACCCACATCGGGCTCTCTGCTCAGTGGAGAGCCTGCTTCCTCCTCTCTCTCTCTGCCTGACTCTCTGCCTACTTGTGAACTCTGTCAAATAAATAAATAAAATCTTAAAAAAAAAAAAAAGACTAGCATATACTTAGTAGGAGAAGTAAGGCAAATACTAACAAACAAAAAAAGATGCTCAACCTACATTAATAATCAAGAAAATGCAAATTAAGGTGCCCACAAAAGTCCCTGTGTGGCCACTAGACTGTCAAACATTAAGAAGTTCGACATTAGGAAGGGCTGGTGAGGAGGTGGAGCCACAGGAACTTAGTCACTCTAGGTGGGAGCATTGCTCAGGACAACCATCTTGGAAATGGTCTGACATGGACTCCTAACATTAATCATGGGCACACCTTATGACCTGGCAGTTCCAGTGTTAGGTTGTACCTAATACTTGTACCTGTTCAAATCATGAGAGACAGACAAGAATGTTCAGGGAAGTTTTGCTTATAATAGCAAAAACAAAGTACAACCAACTATAAATATAGCAACACAGAAAAATCTTAAAAATATAATGCTGAATTGAAAAAGAACATTTTAGAAGACTACTACAACACAATATCCTTTTTATAAAGTTAAAAACAAGCACGACCAGACATAGTGTTTACAATATGTCGTAATATTTTTTAGAGTTGTGTGTGAACACAGAGCTCAATTTACTTATTACCTTTAGGAGAGGAGTAGGCAGTGGTATGAGATGGTGAAGGAATATAGAGAACTTCAGTAATACTTTTAATGTTCTAATTTTAAGTTTGTTGGTCAGTCTACAGGTGTATAATAATTATTAATGCTTCTCAGTTTCCATTTTATTGTATTTTTCTTTTGTATGTATGATATGAGACACAACAACTTATATATTTTTTCAAATGGACCAAATATTTAAGTGTAAACAATTAAACCATAAAAGAACCAGAAGAAACCACGGGATAAAGTTCTAAAAATGATTTTGGTGTGAGAGAGGGCTTTCTAAATATGACAAAAATCAAGAGTACTTAAAAGATTGAGAGGTTGGGCAAGTTTCACTCTAAGAAAAGTTACAAGATAACAATCAACTAGAAAAAAAAATCTTTACAACTCATGTAAAGGGCGAATTTCCTTAATACATACTTCTACAAATCAGTAACAAAAGCCAGTGCTTCACAGAAAAAGAAGCAAAGGACACGACAAAAGAGTTCCAAGAAAAGAAAAAACAAATAGAATTTAGGTACCTAAAAGCATGCTCAACCTTACAGTAAAAGAAATGAAATTCACCAGGATACCACAGTTCACTTCGATGATGGAAAAAGACAAAAAAGTATGGCGACCACTGCTTGTTGCAGTCATTTCTCAACCCCAAGGTCACTTGCCTTCACTCTGAAGATTTTCCTGCTGCATCACTATATATACTCTTGAACAATGATCCTGTCATAATTCGTGGGGATTTCAGTATGAACATAGAGAATTCTTCCAAAACATTGTCCTCTGTATTCCGCAAGCATCTTTCCTCCACTGACCTCGTATCTACCTTCCCTTGGCTACATCTTACTGATGCAATCTCCCCGAATAAGTCTACCTACAGACAACCCATGGTCTAACCATCCATCTTCTATCCTCCAGCTCAACCCCTTTCTGGTACCACAACTTCAAAAATTGTTTGGCCCCATCAGAACCTAATTCCATTCATCCGGCCTTATCTTCAATCTCCCATATCCTTCTCCCTATCCCTTAAATTTCTTGTTCCATTTTTGCAAACATCATTTGCACATGCTTTTTACTCTCCTGCCCTCTCATGTCTCCTTGTACTCACCTGGCAAACCCTGAACTCTGCATACACACAACCACTCACCTGTCCTGCACCTGTACTCCCACTGCTCAGCATGGCTGAAGAAATTTCTCACTTCAAATTCATGACACCAAACCTCAGGCAGGCCCTTACTGCTGCTTGGCAATCACACAACATTTCCATGGTCCACTAAGTCTCCTGGACACCTGTTTTTGGCCCTAGTGTCTCCTTCACCACTTCCATGCTCAACTACTGACCTGGCTTCCCATTTCACTGAGAAAACAAAGCAATCAGGAAATGGCATCTGCAAGCTCCCACACTGGGTGTCCTGATTTGTCCCCTTTCTGGGCCCAGGCTCCCTGACTTCCTTGTTCTGTCCGTAGGTAGCTGTCTACACTCCCAGCTAAACCAGTCCTCCACTGGTGCATGGATCCCATGCTCTTTGCTGGCTACGGGACATGGCTCCAGCAGTTTTCCTCTCCTGCATCATCATTCCCCTCTTTCCCACTGGTTTTTCTCATCAGCATATGAAGAAGTTGTAATTTGGGGGGGGGAGGCTTACACTGTGCTCTTGTCCCCATCTTATTTCTCTGATCCCTTTAGAGCAAAACTCTCAAGAGTTCCTCTGTTCGTTGCCTCCAGTCTCTCTTCTGTTCTCAGACAGCCTCCTACCAGACTTCTGCCCCTCCACTCTACTGAAATAGCTATTGTTGAGGTCACCATTGTCCCCCTCATTGCTAAATGTGATGGTCAAATTAGTCTTTTTATCATCTCCATGAGAACCATTTGTTGAAGTTGGCTGTTTCCCCCTTTTTGGAATAGTTTGTTACCTGGACTTCTAGAACACTCCAATCCTCTGATTCCCCTTTTGCCTCCCTGGCCACTCTTTCTTGTTCTCCTTCACTGGCTCCACATCTCCATGGCCTCTAAACACTGAACAGCCCAGGACTCAGTTCTTGGACCTCATCTGTTTTCATTCAGCATTCATTCCCTTGATGATTTCATTCATTCAGATTTAGATCTGCAGCCTGAACCTTTCCTTAGAGATCTGTACTTATGTTTTCACCTGCTTTTAATCCCCCGCACCCCGGATGTTTGCTAAGCATCTCAACACCAAACTCCTGATCTTCCTTGCTACCAAACCTGCTTGTTCTGAAATCTCTTTCTCCTCAGTAAATAGGAACTCTGTCCTTCTAGGTTGATCAGGTTGGACATCTGGGATATCTCTGACTCCCCCTCCTTCTCTGTCACTTTGTCTCTCCTTCCATAACAAATCTTGTCAGTTCTGTCCACAAAATACATTCAATCACCTCCTGCCACTACCTCCCAACACCCCCTCTTTAACAGCCTCTACTTTCTCTCACCTGAATAACTGTGCTGGCTTCCTAATTCACCTCTCTGCTTCCATCCTTGCCTCCTACAGGTCACCGGCATCACACGAGCTAGAGTGATCTTGCTAAAATATAAATCAGGTCATTTCATTCTTCTCAAACACCCCTGACACCCCTGGCTTCCATGCCACTCAGAATAAAAGCCAAACTCCCTATAATGGTCTATATGCAACTTACATGGCCCTGTCTGCATGTCTTGCCTTCCTCTGACCCTTCTGTTGGTTTCCTGACACCATCTCCTCCTACAGTGCCCTTCACGCCAGTCACCTGAGCTTTCTTACTGTTCTTAAACACATCAGGTCCGCTCCAGCCAAGAATATTCCTCTCCTGGGTTCAAACATGGCTCACTCCCTTCCTTCCTTCAGGTCTTGGCTCAAATGTCATCTTTTTAGGGAAGCTCTCTGTAAACATTCTAAAATCACACCCCCCCCCCTTCCTGGGCACTTCAGATCCTTCCTGATGCTTGCCTTTTCTCCTTAGCTGTTACCACCATCTAACAGAATCTACGTTTCATTCATTCCATTCAGGTCCATCTCCCCTACTAGATTGTTAAGCCCATAAACACAAGCCTTTTGTCTTGGTTTTGGTCACTGTTTAATCCATAGAATATAGAAGAGACCCTGGCATGGGGTGAATATTTAAAAAAAATTTTGTTGAAAGAATAACATATCTAATTGCCCAGAGTGTGGACAACAGGCATTCTCAAAACTGCTGGTACCAATACCAACTGGTGTAATTTCCACAGAGGGCAAACTGACAGTAACTATTAAAATTACAAACGCACATCTTCTCTGACCCAGCAATTCTGCTGCTATAATATCCTTCTTATGAACGCACCTACGTGCAAAGTGACACAGGGACAAAGTAAGTCACTGCAGTATATTTGATCTCCGAAAAGGAACAAAAACGGCCAAAGCATCCAGCAATGGCAGACGATTGAAAGAAATTATAGTTCATCCATACGGTGGAATATTTTGCAGTACCAAAAAAGAGGAAAAAGACTTCCTGTGTCCTGATATAACCTCCCAGATAGGCATGTTTCTTAGAGAAAGGAAAGGTGCTGAAAGGTACATTTTGGACGCCAGCATTTTTAGAAACATAAAAGGAAAGGTACGAAAAGAATATGTATCTGTATTTTCTTGTCTATGAGCAGACAATGTCAAGAAAGATGGCTAAGAAACTGCTAACAAAGGCTGCTTATCTGGAGGGCAATGGATGGATGAGATGCCAAGGTGGCGGCCTTTTTGCTTTAAACTCTTTTAAACTTGAATTTCTGCTCCTGTGAATGTGCTCTCTATTAGAAGGAGAATAAGGCAGGGTTTATGTTCCGATATGGCCTGATCTCTAAGACATATTGTTACAAATTTTTAAAAAAACGTAACGGTACAAAAGTCCCTGGTACATAAGGGTGGGGTCCTCTTTTGTACCTTTTGAATTTTGTACCTTACCTATGCATTTGCTCTTCAAAAAGAAAAAATAATTTTAAAGAAGTCATGGTGGGAGAATGCATTTTACACCCGTCACCTTGACAGTCCTGTGACTGAAATGCGCCAAGTATGTCCCCACTTTTCAGCGGAAGGAAACGGAAGTGCAGAGAAGTCAAGGCAAGCAGCGAGAGGTGGAGGTGGACCTGGGACTAGAGCCGGGCTTCCCCTGCCTTTCCCATGCCAGCCTGTCCGTCCTCCCAGCCGCTCTCTGGCGTCTGGTTCATCTCCTTCCCGCCCCGCCCTCACCCCAGGCCCTGGCCCTCCGGCTTTCTTCCCCAGGGAGCAGAACTCCTAAGCCCAGCCCCAGGAAGTCTACCACCAGCGGGCTTTCTGTAGAGGCCAGAGGTAGCAGCTTCCTCGTGTCTGGTAGTTTCTCTCTGCTTACAGCCACCAACGGGGGGGGGGGGGGGGGGGGGGCGACGCGTGTGCCCCCGTGCTCTGCAGCTGAAACCAGCCCGCCCTGGTCTTCCGGGGGCCTCCTTCCCAGCACCTACCTGTCAATAATGACCGGGTCAGAAGGCGTCTCATTCCGATTGCCACAGCTCTTCCGGTCACAGCACCGGCTGGAGGAAGAGGAGCGAGAAGGTGTGTCTGTGTGCGCATGCGTGTGCGCAAGCGTGCACACGTGCTTCCGGTTGGAGGTGCTGCGTCCTGTCTCTGAGTGTGGAATCCCTTTCTGGGGGCCTCACTTTCAGGAGCCTTCGGGAGAAGGGTCCTTCACCGGGACCTGGAGAGCCAGGTTGGCCAGGAGACCCTTGTCCCAAAGGCATGCTACTCCTGGAGGATTCAGTAAAGGCAGGCTGCAGGCCCCCCTCCAGGGTCTTTCTCACATAGCAAAGGGCTCGGATTTTAGCATGCAGCTCAGGAATTACCAGAAAGTGAACCCACCCATGTAACCAGCATCCAGTCGAAGAAAGACCGCGCACAATCAGTGCCACAGAAGCCTCCCCACACCCCTTCCTTGTCACTACTCTTCCCCAGGGCAGCCAGGGTCCCAACCAGATTTTTGAACACTGTTCTCTTTTCCATTCAGAAGGAACTGCTTTTCAGGACCCGGTGTGAGGGGCATCTCCTAGGGAGACCTTATCTAGAAATGCCAAGTTCTGGGGGTAATGGGGAAGGGGAGCCAAGAGCTGTGTCCGCCCCACCCCCACCTCCCCTAAGGAGCACCCTGAGGCTCACCCAGGAGGCAGCAAAGTTTCCTCTCTCTAGCTTCTAAGCTAATCCGGGAGGCCCAGCCCTGCCCCCCTCCTCAGCAAGCCTCCCCTGAGCTTTATTAGTTAAGCTTTCCAGTGGTGGCAGGAGGCCTGTCTTACAAAAACACTTGGAGAAGCCACATAAACAGGCCAGGCTAATGGGGCCTCAAGGATCCTCTCTTCAGCCAGCACTGTGCTCAAGGGCCTCCCTCCTCCCGCATCGCCTCCTCCCATCTGGCTTCCCGAGGGAGCTTCGAGGAGCCGGGCTGTGTCGGCAGTGGTCAGGGCAGGGCCCGGTGGGGCCCAGAGACAAAGGTGCAAGTGTCCCAAACCTTCTCACCTGCACATGATCTCATGGGTGAGCAGCACGCGGCACATTTCGGGGTTCTTGTCTTGCCCCTCATAGATGATTGCCTGGGGGAGAGGAGGAATGCACAGGCTCAAGAGGAAGGAGGTTGTTCTCAAATCCAAGTGCAGGGGAGAGATGGGCCCTACTCCCAGGGAAGATCCTGCACTCCAACTTGCTCTGGGGCACCCAAGAAGGCAGAGCAGGAGCTGGGACCGGGCTCCCCAAACCAGGAACCCCAACGGGGGCTGTGGTGGGCAAGGGTGGCATGAGGTGGGTCTATAGATTCTGTTTGTCCACAGGCAGCTTTTTTCAGAGCCAGCTCTGTTTGGGGCTGGGGAGGTCCCTAGTCCACAAGGTTGGGCTGTTGGTGGGGTAGACACACTCCTATCTCCACTGTTCCCATGGCCCTAGGTGATCTCTGTCTCCTGTTCGCAAGCACTGTTCCTCTGGGTTCTCCCCACCAGTCTCACTCCCCATCCCAGGCCAGCATGTCTCCCTTGTGCTATTGGATCAGCCTTCCCACCAGCTCCCTGGTCTCTACTCTGCCCCGCAGCAGAGTAGGGAGCTCCCTAAACTGTAGCTCCAGCTTCCCACTTTATGTCCCCCTGTGCCTCCAGGCCATTCCTCATTGGTGGGGTCCCTCCCTCTCTCCAGACCTCCTCCCACCCGTTCCACACTTATCCCCACACAGTCCCACTGGCCGCTGCCTCATTGCCTCCCAGACCATAGTGGCCACAGGCTTTCTAGAAAGAAACAATTTCTTCCCCTGCCCTGAGATTGGGTGGAAGCTGCTAGAAGACTGTTGGAAAGCCCGTCTCCACCTTGCATTCCAGGCCACTAATGGGCCCATTTGTGACCCAGCCCTGCTCCTTACCGGCACACACAACTTCCCTGAAAAGCCCTGACACTTGGGGCCCTGTCTTGGGCAGGATCCATCAGGATTTACTCAGGTTTCAATTTCCCCAAGCTCCTTATGCTGGCCTCTCAGCCTCCTGTGACCTTCTAGACCAGCAAGTGCTAAATGTCTGCAGTAGAAATTCTGGGGCCTCACCCAGTCCCCCTTTAGTGGACCAGGGCACCATCCCCCAGCTGTGGTTAGTGGAGGCTGGTGAGGGCTTTCTCTTGAGAACTGCTCTCAGCAGATAGGAGTTGCCTAGCTTGGAAATGTCTCCCCATGGGAGTGGTTCCCAGACAACCACTGACTGATACAGCGTACAGAATCCTGGCCTCCTTGCCTCAAGGGGGCGTGACTCTGTTTCCATTCCTTCTCTAGAGATCCCTGGGGATCAGGCTGAGACTAGACTCCAGCTGGAACCACATCCTTGCTGAGCCCTGCTCAGCCTTTTCTGGCCTGCTTCCCTCCCTTGCCTTCTCCTGAAAGGTTCACTCCTGCTTCTCAATAAATCACACACACCTGCATGCCCATCTGGCTTGGCCTTCTAGGGGAGGTCACCTAAGACAGGGCCCCTGTACAAACATTGTCTTTTTACAGATCGGAGGGCGAGGCCACACAGCCTCCTGCCACAGGAGCTGGACCAGTGGGGATGAGGAGCAAGGAGGAGGTGGGACCAGGGGTGAGGGTGCTCACTCAGATGGGGTCCAAGAGGGGGGCAAGAGGGGCCTGAACATCCCCTGGACTGGCTCACCTGCTTGGACATGGAGTCAATGAGGCGCACATAGAGATCCTGCTCCGTCCGAAGTCCTAAGGGTGGGGAGGTGGAGAGGGCTTGCTGTGGCCTCTAGTGATTGAACCTCACTCAACACCCTCCCCACCAGGAGCCACAGGAAGGAGTGAGCCTTACTCACCATTGTTATACACCAGCCGGAGGCGATAGTGGATCCCATTGTTGGTCTTTTCAGCCCCAGGTTCCTGCCGCGCCAAGATGGAGATGCTCAGCTTTCCCCTGGCTCCTCCAGTCTCCCGTCAGCACCTCCTGCCTAATCCCACCCTTCCTCCCTCCCTTCCATCCTTCCCGCCCCCCCCCCACTTCACCCCTCCACCATGGTCCATCCGTCTACCCTATGGGAGGGGGTTCCCTGAACCCACCCCCTTCCTCCCCCCTGCTCTGGTGCCATGAGCCCACGAGCCTCTCACTCGGTCCTTTTCCACGAAATCGATGAAGGCCGTGCGCTCCACCTCCACAGGCTGCCCCTGCCGGTCATACATGGCCAGCACGAAGTGGAAGAAGTTGGATTTCCTGAGGTTGGAGGGTGGCTGCTTCTCAAAATGTGCGCGCGCCAGGCCCACGCCACTGTGAGGAGGAAAGGGGCTGCCAAACCACCGGGCACACTCCGGAGGGGGGGGGGTTGGGGGACGGGGAGAAAGACCTCAGCACCTCCACCAGGTTGTGGGGGAGGCTGGTCAGGGTGCCGTCCTGCCGCGGCAAGAGTCTAGACCAGAAATCAGGTGGGCTGGGGCCCTTCCATCCTTGCCCGGGATATCAATTCCAGACACGGCTCCCCAGACTGACGTCACCCTTGCCTGCTCCCTTGGGAGCAAGGGGCAGAGCGGGCAGCCGCGGAGACACCCCTGCCAGGCCCCCTCCCAGGCTTTTTCCTGGGCCCCATATTTTGAAAGGCTGATCTATCTCTAAAATCAAAGGTATGGACCGCCCATCTAACTGACCAGAGGCTCCTGTGACTGCCCTTTAGAGCATCAAGGGGCAGCTAGGAGGTTCTGGACCAAATGTCTCACATGGTACCCCAGCCCACGACTGTGTTTGTGAGACTATGGCATCACCTGGGAGATGATGGTGATGTCCCTCAGGCTCTCAGAGACATTAAACTGGCTCAGGGCCATTGCTCTGCCCAGCCCGGACCCCGGGCTATGTTTGAAGGCAGAGGGTGCACCCCTCAGGAGTACAAGGACCAGCCTTCACAGGGTGGGAAAGATATACGCTGGCTCCCTTGGGCAGGGGGACCCTTTGGTCTAGCCTCGCCAAGAGCTGTCTCCTGGCTCATCAGAAATGACTCCTAGAAGGGGTGTCCTGCTGACTCAGACAGTGGAGCATGGGACTTTTGATCTCGGGGTTGTGGGTTTGAGCCCCATGTTGGGTATAGCGATTACCTAAAAATAAAATCTTAGGAAAAAAAAAAAAAAAGGAAAGAAAAAGAAAAGATTCCTACAAGCCAGGGCCAGGCAAGAGCAGGAGGAGAAAAACAAAGGCCCCATTCCCCAAATACTTCCTCAGCCCCAGCCATGTACCAAGTCCCGGACCCATGGCACTGAGTGGGGCTAGAATTAAATGCCTGGAAGGGAGGGAAGACAGATACAGAAGGCTAGGACACAATACAAACAAACAAACAACAACAAAAACAAACAAACAAAACAACTCTAGAAGCAAAGGAAGAAAAAAGTGAATTCTTTCTGTGAGAAATGAGGTTCAGAAGCCTTTGTGGAGATGGTAGCTTTCCCCCTGGTACTTGAGGAATGAATGGGAGCTCAACAGAACAGGGAAAGGAGCAGAACAAAGAGCATGAGGAATGGCTGTACGCGTGAAGGTTGGTGTGGCTGGACCACGGATTCTAGAAAGTTAAGTGAAGAGAAGAAGAAGTTGCATTGGAAGTGCCAAGTCTGGAGAGACACAAAAACCAGGCTCTGAGTTTAGACTGTCTCCTCTGGGCCAAGGTCTTGAAAAGATGGTTCCTCAGGTTTCTCATGGCTTTAGACCCTCCCTCTACAAAAGGCAACTATGGGGGCGCCTGGGTGGCTCAGTGGGTTAAGCCGCTGCCTTCGGCTCTGGTCATGGTCCCAGGGTCCTGGGATTGAGCCCCACATCGGGCTCTCTGCTCAGCAGGGAGCCTGCTTCCCTCTCTCTCTCTCTCTGCCTGCCTCTCCATCTACTTGTGATTTCTCTCTGTCAAATAAATAAATAAAATCTTTTTAAAAAAAAATTAAAAAAAAAAAAGGCAACTATGGCCACCACCGTTGCTGAGAAATGAGGCTTCACAGCATGTGCAAGTGTGTGTAGGGGGCCCTGGGACACCCTCCAAGAGTAGACCCTCCATGGCTTCACTCAGGTTGGTTCTCCTCATGTGTGGTAGCCAAGATGGCAACCCATGAGCCCCACTTCCTGGTATTTCTGCTGTTGTGTAGTCCCCACCCAGACTGTATCAGGGTTGGTCTGTGCGGCCAATAGAATGTGGCACAAGTGATGGCAGATGATTCCAAGGTTAGGTCATAAAAGACATGGTGGCTTCTGCCTTGTTCTATTGGATCAGCCCCCGGGGGCAAAGCTGGCTGCCATGTTGTGAGGACACTCCAGCAGCCCTGTGGAGGGTCTATGTGGAGAAGAACCAAGCTCTCCTGCCCACAGCCAACACTTAGCTTGCCAGCTGTATGAATGAGCTACCTTGGAAGAAGATCAGCCCCAGTGACACCTTCAAATGACTGCAGCCTCAGGAGAAGCACGAGCTGCTCCCTCACTTCTGACTCTGAGAAACTATGTGAGGCAAGGGGTGTTTGTTGTTTGATATGGCTGAATTTTTAGCTTTTTTTTTCTTTTTTTTTTTGCACCAATTTTGCTGAGGGATAAGTCTTGAGCAATACAATGAAGGGCCACCAGAAGGTTCTGAGGCCCAGCAGGGCTTAGAAGATGCTACCCATGGGGAAGGTGCAGTGGGGTGGGGAAGCGAGAAGCCCCTGCAGGGATGCAGAGGAGAGCATGAGGATGGCACGGCTGCCTTGAACCATTCAGACCAGGGTCCCATCAGGGTCACACCATTGTGGAAACATCCGCCATATGCATCACTCCTTAATGCTGTTCTTATAATTTTAAATCAACTTACTCTCATTCTGCTTCATGCAAAAACCATAATGACTGGGCTATCCTGGCTTGAGACGCTTGTGTTTTTACTCGTACATCTTACAGTAAATACAGAAATATTCAAAGAACAATTGTACCACCTCCTTAAGCCTGGTTGGGAGCCTTGCTGGTCCTGGTGAAATGCTGATTTCAGGATTGGGTTGATGGGTCTTGCCGGTCTCTGATCAAGAGGAGTTGGAGGAGACCACGGTCACCTTCTCTTTCCCCTACTAAAGGTTCTTTCTACAGGTGCCCCTTTCTCCCTCCAGCTTCGCACCTCCTCTGCCCTCTCCTCCCCTCCCCCTTAGGCCAAGAAGTCCTTTCAAGTCCAAGCCTTGACCCTCCAGCTTCCCTTTTGCCAAGAGGCAGGGAAGCCGGAAGAGCTTTGATCACAGCAGGTCCCTGATTACTGCTGATGAATATGCTAATGAGGCAGCAATCCTGACTCCTCCTTCTGGCCCCAGGACCAGTTTGGGGGGAGTGGGGAGAGAAGCTCGATTGGTCAGGTTCCAGGACCACCTGAGGGGAGAAAAGGCGGAAGGGGGTGGGCTCATGGAGCCCTCCCAGATCTCCCACTCTGCCCTTTATTCCGTCAGCTAGACCAGGAGAGGTGCCTGGAAGGCTCTCAGATGGCAGAGCTGGAGGGTACAGAGACAGGGGCCTTCACAGGGGAGGGGTCGATGCGGAGCAACAACCCAATCCCCTACACCACTCTATATACCGTTCCTTCACAGACATCCCCGGACTTCCAGGCCAAGAGTAAATTAGTGATGCTGGCAGGAGTTCCCTCTCTCATCCATCCCTCTTGGCAAATATCAGTCTGTCCTGGGTCCTGGCTGCCTGCCAGCTCCTGCCAGGCTTCTAAGGACCAGACCTGGGGAGTCTGGCCCAGGTCCCAAGTTGAACTCCCTCCACAGGGCTGCCCTCCATGCAAGAGGGGATTCCTGGGGGGAGAGGTCAGGAAACCCAGGGAGAGGATAGAGGGCAGGTACCACTGCCTGCTGCCTGCTGCCTGGGGCCTGTGGACCAGTATCCAGTGCTGCTGGTCCAGGGATGGGGAGAGGGCTGCATTGTCTCACGTGCCGGTCCCACCCCAAAGCCGGAGGGTCCGGGTGGGGGTGGGGGGCTCATTCCGCTTCTTCTAAGGCAGCCCAGCATTGGCATCATCCTGTCTTCCCCACCTTGCTGAATGGGTCTCAGGCACCCTCATCCTCTGGGGCTCATACCCACTGAGGCAAAACAACGGGACAGGTGGCTAGCTTCCAGCTTACAGACAGGGTTACCATCAAGATCAAGGACAGAACAATATGAGTATTACAGCTCCAGCTTCCCCCCACCAAACCACAAGACCAGGAGAGGACCGCAGAGTGGGCAAGACCCAGGGCACACCGAGGGCTGCTGGTCTGTGACTGTCTCCAGTCTCCCCTGTTCATACTCCTGCTGGACCAGTGAGAGAAGCTCAAGGTGAAATAGAAAAAAGTTGTGCTTTGGAAAGTCATTATCGTATTTCCTGTGAACAAGAGACGGACAATGACAGAAGGATCAGGACCTCAGCAAGAACGTGGGGGTAGCTCTGGACTATCCCTTCCTTGTCCTGGTTCCCCCGTGCGCCTCCACCCCCACCGTGCAATAGGGGACCAATCTGCACGCCTAGATACAAGGTCAAGGCCCAGAGGGAGAGGGTTGGGGAGGGGAGAGACTTCAGCTCCTCTCCCCCTTGGGAAGAGCTGATGCTCTTGTAATGAGAAAACAAACCAGGATTAAAGAACAGAAAGAAAGAGAGAGAGAGATACGCGCAGACAGCTCAGAAAATGGACACAGGGGATGCCCAGAGGTCAGAGAGCCCCTGCTGGGTGCAGACGTGTGGGAGGCGGGAGGTGTGGCTGCTCTCACTAGCTTAGAGACAGAGAGACGTGGATGAAGGCCGGTGTCTCTGATTCTGCAGTCTCCCACGGGCCGGGCCGTAGGGAGCAAGTGCAAGGATGTCTATGGATAAAGAATCCCTTATCTAAAAGGATAAAGGGAAGCAGGAGTAGAATCCCTGAAGTCTGGAGGCGCAAGGGTTCAAATGCAAACAGTTTAAGTGGGAAGTGATTCCAGCAAACACAGGGCTGGAATTGGGGAATGAGAAAGAGGAGAGGCACTCCGTAAAAGGGTGCCGCAAGTCACCGCTGTGGGCCACTGCAGCTTCTCAGTCCTGCTGGGAGCTCTGGAAACAGTCTAGAATAGAGCTTTGGAGGAGGGAACTGGGGTAGTTATCCACCAACTTCAGTTAGTCATTGGTGGAAGGCGGAGTGGCAGGGGGAGGTCCTGGGCAGTCATTTCTCAGGTACACCTGGCTCTGTGTGCAAGTGGGCAGAGCAGGCTCCGGCAGCCTAAGGAAGTCTCCAGAGCCAGGTGCTGGCAGCAGAAGCAGACCTTTCACCAAGGTGGCAGGGTACCAACCACCAGCCATCCAGAGGCCTGCAGTGTGTTAGAAGCTGGTAAGACTACAGCCCAAGGGACTGACTAAAAAATTGGCAGACAGGTATAAGAACAGCTTCCCCAGGTATATGAGTTGCTGGGGCCTATAATTCAGAGACATCTCGTTCCCTTAGCATCACTAGAGCACGAAGCATGCCACACAGACGCCTTTCTCAGATAAAGCCAGCTGAATGGCGAGAACCGCCACATTCATCACTTTTGTGAGGCTCCAAAATGAATTACACATCTCTTGGCTTTCTTTAAAAGATCGTTTTCAACAAAATGCTCAAAACAGTTTCCTATCCACTCTGGAGTGTGCCAAGGGCGGGGCATTTGCTCTTGTACTAAAGAACCCAGACACAGGAGGGGGCAGCGCTCGTTTTCATATTTCTACCGTGGCCCGCTCACCCGCGTTCCCATCTTCTGTTCTGGAATGGCCCGTGAGTTAAAAGGTGACAGTGGCAGGTGAGCATCGGTGTGCGCTGCTACTTTATGGTCTGAGGACACGTGCTTTGTAGCAAGTGTGGGTGTGCACGGGCTTCTGGAGTACGGTGCTGGGAATCCAGGTTAAAGTTGACAACAAGGACAAACCTGTCCTTCCCGGCTAGGGCCGTCAGGTGGCCTGTGTCTGGGGGATATGGGTGGGGACATGCTGGGGGCTGCAGGGTTGTCTGGCTGCTATTGCAGGGGTCCCAGTGGTCCCTGGAGACACTCCTTCCCAGGGCGGGGCAGGACCCAGCAGAGCAGCTGCTGGACCCTGCCCCAGGGTTCTAGTATGGAGAGCACTGCGCCACTCAACTGTGTCCTCACGAGGTCACTTGGGGCTCCTTACATGCCTGACTATATGCTTATAAAAAATACAAGTAATTTAAAACAAGCATCCCAAGTCCCTCAGAGGACCAGTGGCCCAGGCTGGAGTTTTGCCTCCCCCCAAAGGCATCCTTGGACCTTCTCCCTTCCCATTAGCCCCTCACTGACCTAACTCTTGCCTGCCTTGATAGCCCAAGTTTCTGAGCAGTGCCTTGACTTGGACCTGATCTGCCTGGGAATCTGGAATGCTAGGGAAATGGGGACAAGCCCTAAGGTCATCTGCAGTGGGGGGAGGCTCCCCCAAGAGGTAGAAGGAACAAAAAGCCTATGTCTCCTGCATCTCATCCCTTGTCTCACCTTTCTCTAAAATTTCTGCTACTAATTGCAGCCCTATCCCAGCCCACTACATAGGTCTCTTTTATCTCTGTGTCCGCTATTCCTCCAAGTGTCCCACTGGCCCTGCTCCCTGCAGGCCTCCCCTGGGCTCCTGGGACGGCTGGGAGCCATCAAACTGGGTCTGGCCTTCCTGGCCCCAGCCAAGATCCGTTGGCTTAACCCTGCCCAGCCCGACAGGCCCAGACCCTAGCTGTGCTACAGACCAGAAAGATAAAAGCAGCAGCCCACTGGGGCACACTCACATTGACCATGTGGTCAGGGAGAGGAACTGGAGGCTCTGAATCTGTGTCTGGAGGGGTCTGCGGGAGACGAGGCTTTGGGCTGCTTCATATTCCCTACTTCCGCTGCTGGGCAGTGGGTAGGCTCACCTGCCACAGGAAGTTATCTCAGCCACCCAGGCCCACCCAGTGGGGTGGGGAGAGGGAAAGGATCTCAGCCAGCTCTTCTTCTTGCTCTGCATTCCACCTAAAGCTTGCCCACTCTGCTTCTCTCTGCCCACCCCCTCGCCACCCACCCACAGGCCCGCCTGCCAGGTCCCAGGCTGAGGAGCGGCTATTAATTATTAAAGCAAACAAAAGCATTTCTTAGCAGGGAGGCTAGCGGGCAGCTGCTTACAGGAAAGGCAGCCCAGCTGGCTTTCTCAGGGCCTGCCTGTGTGCTGGGACCTGCTAGAGGGGGAAGGCGGGTTGGGGTCCTGCAGGAGTCTCCCTGGGCCGGGAATCCCATCAGGAGAGGAGAGTTGCTTCTGGGCTGAGCACCCCAGCAAGAGGAACACGGGCTGGGGCTGGCATGGGGTCCTTGTTTAGAGCTCCCCCCTGGGAAGATCCTGCCAGCCCTCAGGCGCCAGACTTCCCTTCCCTCCCCTCTTGCCTCCAGGGCAAGGGCATGGAGCCCCTCTCTTCCCCTACTCTTCTTTTGCTCAGAACTTCCCTTCCTGTTGGCAGAGCCTCCTTCACTGATCTTGGCAGGTTTGGGGCCGTCTCCTCCACCTCAACCTTCTGTAAAACTTGGCGTCATAAAGCTGGAAAGCAGTCGCCACCCAGTAGCTGGTTCCTAGAGTCAGGTAGATGCTGGAGACCACCAGCATAGGGAGGGGAGCCCAACAGAAAGGAATCTGGGAACTTTTTAACACGCACTCCTATTTCCTTCAGCAGATACTTGTTGCCCCCCTCTCTGCTGATTGCTCCAGCCTGTCCTGGTGCTGGGGACACAAGGACGAATAAGCCCTCATCCTTGCCCTAAAGAAAGGCACGGGCTGGTGGGGCACTGCTGATTCTGGGCTGTGGCCAGGATCTTTAGGCAGCGCTGAGAACTGTTCCTGAGGTCCAGGTGGGAGGGCACACATACAGAAGGTGCTGGGGTGCAGTGGGTCCCCAAGACTGTAAGACTTTATTCAGTGGGTAGGTGGGTGCTGGGGCCAAAAAGAGGCATTGTTAGATGCCAAGTGTTGTGCCAACGGCTAGAAGGGAGTTTGGGATTAGACAGTGGTAAGCCCTGAGTGCTGAATACTCGGGAGGAAGCAGGGGTGACTGAAGTTTTTAATCAGAGAAGGACATGATCAGAGAAGAGTTCTTCAAAAATATTGCTCTGGTCCCCCTGGGACATGGCAGATGGTTTTGGGGGAGAGGTGAGAGCCTGGGGCTGGGGTAGGGGGATAGCAGGCTGCAGCGGTAAACAGGGATAGATTAACCTTCAAGCCGGGGAGGAAACAGGTGAAGGACAGGGGTGAGCCATTGTTAAAAAGTTCACCTCAGACATGAAGAAACATCTAGGAGCCTTGACCATCAGGGGGCTGTGGGGCAAGGCATCAAAGATGACTGTCAGATACCAAGCAGGCTTGGGGAAGAGCTCTCCTGGGCAAATTTCCCAAAGGTGACAGGGACAGAAGTCAGGTAGAGGTTGGATGGAGACAGAGGTAGGGATGGGGAAAGGAATATTTGTTGCTGCTGTTGCAGGATGGAAAGACCTGAGCCGAGGAGGACGGGCTGGACTGCCGGGGGATCAAGACACTAATGGGAGAGACAATGGACCACTTCGGGAAGAATGAGGAGAAAGGATTAGCCTGCTCTTCACTGGAAGGAGGTGGTCCAGAGTCAACCAAAGGGGCCGGGGGTGTGTTCCCAATCTGTGTTCTGAGGCAGAGAAGTCTCTTGACTTGCAAATAAGAAGCCCAGGCCTGAAGAAATGCCCCTCTTCCAACGGGAGGGCTTCTGAGTCCCAGCGATGTGGTCCCCAGGACTCAGATGGGACAACTCAATGCCACTCAAGAACCCCCTCCTCCACGTGCAGACAACATTGCTGATGGTCAGATCCTCTGGGAAAAGGCCCCATCCCCACACTTCTGAACCCATACAGGCTACAAGAGCACCACCTCCTTCTTATCTGCTCCTCCCTCATCAAACCTGCTGGCTTGACACAGGGACAGAGGGTCCAGTCAGAGAGAAACAGGAACCCTAAGCCTCAGGGGTCCCCCTGGAACTCTTCACCCACTCTTACAAGGTGCTCTCACAACAGCTGGTGGTGGACAAAATGACGGAGCCTTCATTAAGGAAGAGACCATCTCAAATTAAATATAAAAACAGAACCAACAGAAAATCTGGCAGGATACAGAATTGTTTGCACAGCCCAGTAAAAAACCCACGTGAATGGGAAAAAGGATGGGAAGGAAATACACTAAAGTGTTGACAGTAGTTGTATCAGAAAGGTAGAATTTTGTTTCTTGCTTACCAATTTTTCTGGAATATACTTATATGAGTAAAACTATGTAAATTAATTCATAGCAAGCCCCTCTCCTCTTGAAGAGATGAGCTCCAGGAAGAGCCCCCCCCCAGCACTCCCTGCTGACAGTCAGCAAAGGACAGGAGTGCAGAAACAGGTTTGGCTGGCGCAGGGAACAAGATGTGTGTCTGTTAAGGCCTGAGGTTGGACTTGGACTAGAAGCCGCCACTGAGGAACAGGCCCAGGGACGGGAATGTTGGGCCCATATGCCCAGGTGATCCTCCTGCAGAATCCCTTCAGGCTCCTGCTCCAGCAGCGGCTCAGACCTCGGGGAAGCCCAGTTTCCAGGTCCCCAGGGGTCTGCAGAGTCTGCAGCGCCTTAGTCTTAACCACTGAGAACTCCAGTAGGATATCTGACTCCCCCCGCCCCCAATACCCGTGCCCCATGACCGCTCACAAGTAGGGGCACAAAAAAGTCCATGGTCAGGTGCTGTGGGGGCAGGCCAACAAACCATTTAAACTTCCTCTCCAACCCAGGAGTCCATTCCCTATCCAGGCCCTCTGCCCAGACTCCTGCAAGGCTTTGGCATAGATGCTGGGCTCCCAGGGACCCTCTGCCTCCTCCAGGGCCCGCCAGGAAACCACTTTGAGGAGAGGCGGGGCCTGAGCGCCGGGCCTGAGCCCCAATCATTCCAGCCAAAGCGACTGTCCAGCTCGCCTGTTCCCCACTCTTCAGCCCCCAGCCTCTTCTCTGGCTCCACACGCACCCCTCCTTCAACTCTGAGGGGCGTGGGAAAGCAGAAAGGGGGCTGGGTTTTGTGCCTTTCCTGGCAGAGAGCCTCGAATTGGACCAGGAGAGGCACTGGGACTGCCCATGAAGGAGGGGTTGCCTGTTACTTGACGGCCGGTGGCTGTGGGTCATGGCTCAGGGACTGCGGGCAGCGGGGACACCTTTTACTCTAGAGTCATGGACCGCCGGGCCCCTGAGCGACAGTTAGAAATCAGAAATCAGAGCTGGGACAGGGCAGAGGCGGTAGAAGCCCCGCCCCGGCCCGCCCCAGAGCCTCAGGAGGAAGCAGAGGCGCTCGGGGCAGGGTGGGCGGGAGAGCTTGCAGCGACTGTCCAGAGTTAGGGTTCCCCCACCCCTCGCCCCAGCAGCTCAGCAGGCTGAGCGAAGGCGGTGCGGAGTCGTCCAACCCGAGCGCGCCGGGTCGCGTCCGTGCGCTTACCTCTGCGCCGCGGTGCTGGCGTCCAGGATGCCCGCGCCCTGCATCCAGGAGCGCACCGAGCCCAAGCCGGCGGGCAACAGCGGCTCCTCCTTCAGGTTCAGCCCGCCGCGGGGCAGAGTGTCCTGCGCGGGGAACATAAGGGCGCGCGGTCGGTGGGCGCCCCCGCCGCCGGGAATGCGGTCCCGCCGAGGCTGCGGACGTCTCGGCTCAACCAGACCCGACGGCAGCGGGCGCCTCCAGGAGCGCAGCGCAGCGCCGGGTCCCCGCGTCTCAGTGCGCGCTCGCCTCCCGGGCGCTCCCTCGGAGAAAGCGGGTCCGCGAGCGCCGGCGCTGTCCCCTCCCCTCCCGGGGCGCGGGGCGGGGAGATGGAGGGATTCCCCCGCGGCCTGAGCGCCGGCGGGCGGACTGCGAGCGGGGCGGGGAGGGCGGGAGCGGAGCCGGCACCCGGTCCGCACGGAGGCGCCCCAGAGGCGCGCTCTGGCGGCTGCCCAGGGCCGCGGTCGTCGGAGGGGGGGCCCGAGCGCCCCAGGAGCTGCCTCCGGCGAGGCGGGGGCGCGGGGCTGCCCGCCCTTTCCCCCTCGCCCCCCCCCCAACCTCCCGCCCGCCCGCGGCGCCGGCGCGGGGCGCTGATTACCATCCGGGAGGCGGAGGCTGCGGGCGCGGAGCTCCGCGGCGGCGGCGACAGCGGCGGCAGCGGCGGCAGGAGCAGCAGCAGCCGCGCGTCCCGGGGAAAGGCAGGGGCAGCGCCGGGCCAGCAGACGCCGCCGCCGGCGGAGCCCCGCGTGCCCCGGCGCCCCGGCCCTGCCGCAGCCCCGGGCGGCAGCACCTGGAGCAGCAGCAGCAGCAACCCGGCCGACTCCCCCCGGGGCCCGGTTCCCGCGCCGCCCCGCCGCGGCCGCCGCCGGCCGCCGCTCCCCGGGGCCTGGCCGCGGGCCCGGGCCATCCCGCCGCCGCCGCCGCCGCCGCCCCCGGGGGAGCGGGAGTCGAAGGGAGGGAGCGCGGGCGGGAGGAGGGATGGCGGGAGCGGGCGGGCCCAGGGGACTGGGGGCCGGGGGAGGCGGGGGCGGGGCGGCGCGGCCGGCCGAGGGGCGGCCGGGGACGTGACATCATCGGGGGAGGAGCGGCGGGGCCCGGGCCGCCGCGGCGGGGCGGATCCTGGCGAGTCGGTCGCTGGGGCTGGGGGCTGCGGCCTGACCGAGGCCGCGGGGTGGAGCTGGAGGGACCCTCGGGCTCTGGGAGGCCCGAGCAGGGGGCAGCCAGGGCTGCGCAGCGAGGGAGCCGCGCCAAAGCCGGAGGAACGCGACACGCCGCGCTCAGAAACCTCCGCCGCCTCCGGGTCGCGGTGGGACAGTGCTCGGGCTTCTGGCCTCACCTTGCTCTCCCAAGTACCCGCCGGATTCCCCACGCTGACACCCTGTGCCTGCACTTGCTGCTCATGTTGACGCCTCCAAGCTTTTACTCTTGATGTTCTTTGCTTGCCCTTACTGTCCTCCTTGCATTTCCCCTGGCGAACCTGACCTCGCCTTAACCTCAGCCTAGGACTCAAAGCTCCCTCTTTCGGAGCCTGGGCCCCAGACCGCTGAGCGGCCTTCCTCAGCCCCTTCCCCCGGTTGCCTAAACCCAAAGCATTTTCGTTTCTAGCCTGTACCTTTCTGAAACCTCTTGATTTCTGATTGCAAGTTAGACACTTAGGGCTCAGAGTTAGGACTGGGAGCCCAACGCACCTCCTCTTTCTCCCCAGCACCCTCCTTCGCAGATTTGCAGATTTCATTCCTTTTTTTTTTTTTTTTTTTTAAGTTTCTGGCACAGAAATAATCTCACCTTTGTTCCTAGGGCAGAGCCCCTAGGTGTGTGCCCCTCACCTCACATTCTGGCTTGATGTGTCCAGGCCAAGCTTTGAAAAAGCCAGAATGAGTCCAGTATTTTCCTGCAGAACAGCACAGGGGTGGCCGGCCATGCCTGTCGCTTGCTCTCTCAGATAACCCTGGAATAACACTTTCTTGCCCAAGCTGACTCCTATCCTCTGTTGGAGGGTCTCCAAGTGTGCAGTTGGTGGTCCACCCCGACCTAGATAGGGAGCCCTGGGGGCACTGCCACGCCTCCTATCCTCCCAGAGGCTCCCCTACCTTCTCTTCTGACTTCTTTCCTCTTTGCCATCCCTCCTTCTCCATGTCCCCCTTCCCATTAACTGCAGGGGCTGTGACTCCCACCCAGACTTCTCCAAGTGTCAGCTTTTACCCTGGGTGTGATTATCAAAGGTAGGTCTCTCCTTAAGGTGAATTCTTCTGCCAGGCTCTTTCTCCACCTCCTGATTTGACTCTAGATCCCTGCTCCTCCCAGTGGGGTCCTGGACCACCAGCAACAAGATCTACCTGGGAGCTTGTTAGAAATGCAGGGTCGGGGCGCCTAGATGACTCAGTGTGTTAAGCCTCTGCCTTCAGCTCTGGTCATGGTCTCGGGGTCCTGGAATCGAGCCCCACATCAGGCTCTCTGCTCAGCGTGGAGTCTGCTTCCCTCCCCCACCCCGCTTTCTCTGCCTGCGTCTCTGCCTGCTTGTGCTCTCTGTCTGTCAAATAAATAAATAAAATCTTAAAAAAAAAAAAAAAGAAAAGAAATACAGGGTCCCAGGTTCTACCCAGGCCTGCTGAATCAGAACCCAATTTTAACAAGATCCCAGGGGATTCATGTACACTTACATTTGGGAAGTGTTGCTTTAGAGACCTTCCCCTGCCCCAGTGTTCCATACTTGATTCTCCCCTCTCTCCAACCCTCAAACATACCTCTTGCTCTCGAAATTTCCAGCAGACAGCCTACCTCTTACTTAATGGAGAGGGTCCGGGGAACGGTGGCAAGATCCCGCTGTCTCTCTCAGCCGTTCGTGGTTTCCATCCATTCTCAGTCTCATTGCCCATTCTATTCTTTCCTTGGACCCCCACTAAACATGCAGGCTCAGGGACCTCTTTACTAAGTCCCAGCTTCTGCATCTCCTGACGTTGCCCCATCTGATCTGTTTGTATCTTGATCTTCCTTTCCTCAGCTCAGACCTCCCCATTCTTAAAAAGAACCCTCCCCTTGTCCCCGCCTCCTCCTTCGACTTGTGCCCCTCCTATTTCTGAGAGTCCCCAGGAGCACTCCACCAAGGATGCCCTGCCAGCCCCCATCAAGCCACTCCCGGAGCCCTAATGGTCTGGCTCCCTTCCAGCTCTGCCGCTGTGTGCACTGCACTCAGGCCTCAGGCCCTCTGACTCCCTGCAGCCCTGGGCTCTCCAGCCCTCCTCCTTCCCACACACACCCCAGGGAAAGCCATCCTGAGGACCAGAGCTCTCTGCCTCTCTTGCTCTTGTGAGTGCCCCAGGCTGCTGGGCCATGCTTCCTTCTCCCTTCTCCCGCCAGAGAACTCATGCTGGTCTGCAGCCTCAGAGGCCGTCTTGGGGACACGATCTCCTGGTGTGGGCCTCCATCCTGCTTCTGCCAGTCCTGGTGAGCACAGAGCTGGCCTCAACTCTCGAGGAAGCACCTGCCTCCACAGGGGGTCCCTAACACAATAGCTCTATATAACCAGAAATGAGGTCGCTTGGTCTGGCAACCTAGCTCTTCCTCCTGTCCTCCTCCCTGTGTCTGTCCATGGCACCTTCTCCAGATATCCATCAGGCTTAGGAGCAGGAGCTCATCTCTGATACTAGCCCCCTGTCTCCAGCAGCCCACCCCAATCACCCTCTGTCCTCCTGCCATCACTTTCTTAGAAACTTACAAATGTCTCTAGTAGCTCCCCAAGTAGACATTTAGGGGCCAGTTTAGGGATGGTCTAAGCCCTTTGATGCCTGATCCACCTGTCTCTTGCCAGTCTTCCCTCCATTCCCTTTCTTGCCCAACGCTGAAGATCTTACTCTTTCCCAGACACAGGGTTGGAAATACCAGCCCTTTCACCTGGCTGTTCTCTCCGGGGGGTGGGGGCGGTGGGGGTGGGGGGTGGGGAGGCAGTGTCCTCACTATTGCCCTGCCTTTCTTCTCTGGGAGGCTGCAGAGTCCACATTCCTTTTCATGATGGTGGAAGGGCTTTACTGTTGCAGATCTTCGTGGTTCTGGAAGACTCTCCCCAAAGTAGACTTGGGGCAGAAAGAGGACTTAGTGGCACTGAGCTAAAGTCATCTTGGAAGGGCTCTTTACTTGGACAGTTTTCTGTTCTCTATTAACTACACAGACTAGAAAGAAATCAACCAGGATGGTGTTGGTGGCTTCCTAGGGTCTGGATCCCCAGAGAAAGGCTTTCTGGGTTAGAGCCACTGGACCAAGGGGCAAGCCTGCTGAGTGATGAGGATATCAATCGGGCCAGCAGGGAGAAGGCCGGTGAGCCAATTCTGAATCAGTCCCTGTGGTTGGAGGTAAGTATCTCTACTTTAGACCCAGCAAGGCTGGTTCTTGGAGCTCTGCATGCATTTTTATGTTTTGTGTTTTCTGGGTATCACCCTGTGGCAGTGAGAGCCTTATGAACACTCAGTGTTATCCAGAGTGAGCGACCTGGGCCGTTAGAGATGCAGGGGCAGGGACTGGGGCAGCTTGGAAGAAGGGCCCGAGCCTGAGATCAAGACAGTGTCTGTAAAGGTCAGTGGGAGCTGAATGCGTTTGCTGTACCTGCTTCAAGGTGGAAGCCTTTAGCTTTCACCTGCAACATCACAGGTGATGTGGAGGAGCATAGCATTTTTTCCTGGAAACCTGGGTCTTAAAACTGTATTTTGAAGATTTTATTTATCTATTTATTTGAGAGAGAAAGAGAGAGAGCGAGAGCGAGCACGCGTACAGGCAGGGGGGACAGCAGAGGGAGAGGGAGAAACAGACTCCCCGCCAAGCAAGGAGTCTGATGAGGGACTCAATGAGGGACTCAATCCTAGGACCCCTGGGATCGTGACCTGAGCCAAAGGCAGATGCTTAACCGACTGAGCCACCCAGGAGCCCCCAAACAGTGTTTTAGAAAACCAGCCGAACTCACTCTCTCCAAACACGGACGCAACGCGACAGAAAACAGATCTAAGGTGGTGTATTAGGCAGAAGGCTCCCGGCCAGGCTGTGTGTTGGGCCATAGCGCCCCCTGGAGGTCCCAGAGCGTCAGTTACTTGGATTCACTTTTCAAGGTCAAGTTTTCTAGATAGGCATGAACGTGAAGACAGAAAAAAAATATTAAAGCATCCACTAAATACGGTTGTCCACATGTTCCAGGAGGAAAAGGAAAATGCCTGGGGCCATCTCAGAAGATTTCTGGGTGGGTATGCTCCAGCTTTCAGCCTTCCTCCCAGTTGACTTCCTCTGTTGTTAGGGGAAACACCCACACTACATGTGTTAGTCTTGCCCTGGGGTCCCTCCCACTCCCAAATCTAGCCTGAATTACTCAGTGTTGAATAATACACAATGGGAGTCAACACTTGGGCAAAAGAGTAGAGCTCCCATCTCCAGTTTCTAGGCTGGAAGAAAGAAAAGACTGCATGTCCCTTCCATTTTCCTGGTTGTCCACACTTCTACTGATCACAAACCATCTCAAAGACAACCAGTCTCATGCTCATTGAGGAAGAGGAAGGGAACTATTTTAGCATGTAAATATAATATATACATTATATTTACACATGGGACAAGAGCAAATTCCTTTTCTTATGGTTGTGGGATGGTCAGCAGGAAAGAAAGCCATCATGTTGGAAGTAAGAGTAGGGTAAGGGGTGAGGGGAGTAGAGGAGGGTGGGAGGGTGAGAGGGTCCCATTTTTCACCTTGTTCTGGGTGAAGTACGGAGATGGCCTGGCAAAGGCCAGTTCTCCAGGAGGCTTAACCTTCAGGGACCCTCATCCTCACAGACCCCTTCCAAGGCCTTTGATATCTCCTTGCACTGTGTTCTCATGGTGATATATAATTATGTATTCAAAAGTTTGTCTTTTTCTTCTGAAAGAGCCATACCCTCTCTGGTTTTATGAGCTTCAGGCTCCCCTGAACCCCCAACCTCCCACAGGACCTGGAGTTGGGTAGGAACCATTCAGGTAAGAGATAATGAAAACCTTCAACAAAGGCAGGTCAAGGGGGGAATGAGAGGAACAGAGGAGAGAGATGCTTTCATGAGAAAGGACTGTCACTGACCGACCTGTAGCTCTTGCTGCTGGGGATTTCTGTCTCTTCTCTGGTGTCCATAGTGTTCAGAACAGTGCCTGGTGCACAAATCTTTGAATGATGACTATTTGTCTGGGGGGCAGAGGTCAGGAACTCATGACTAATTAGGTATGAGGGGGGTCATACAGGGTGCCCCAAATAGACGAACTTAGCATGCCTTCCCCCTGTCTCCCAGCCCTGCTCTGCCGCGTCACCTATACCCACTCCTGGGGTAGAAAGCATCAAGGCCTCTGCCTTTTTTTTTTTTTTTAAGATTTTATTTATTTATTTGACGGAGAGAGAGAGAGAGAGATCACAAGTAGCCAGAGAAGCAGGCAGAGGGAGAGAGGGAAGCAGGCTCCCCGATGAGCAGAGAGCCCGATGCCGGGCTCAATTCCAGGACCCTGAGATCATGACCTGAGCCAAAGGCAGAGGCTTTAACCCACTGAGCCACCCAGGCGCCCCAAGGCCTCTGCTTTTTAACCTTCAGTGGCCACTTGGCTCATTGAAGCCAGGTCCTTGGAAAACACCACAGGTGAAAAGGACTTGGGGTCTAGGGACTCAAGTAGGTATAGTTAATATAATAAAATATTCTTGCCTAATTATCCTTAGCTTCATTTCTTCCTGGGTAAGCCTGGGGTGCCGAGGGTCCATTGGTGTGATGGCTACGTGTTTAACAACCACCTCTCAAAAAAAATAAACCTGACTTGTAAACATTGGCTGATTTTCCTTTTTTTCCTTAAGATTTTTATATATTTATTATTGGACAGAGAGAGAGACACAGCCAGAGAGGGAACAGAAGCAGGGGGCATGGGAGAGGATAAAACAGGTGTTCTGCTAAGCAGGGAGCCCGCTGTGGGGCTCAGTCCCAGGACCTTGGGATCACGACCTGAGCTGAAGGCAGATGCTTAATGACTGAGCCATCCAGGCACCCCTGCATTCGCTGATTTTCATGAGCTATATTTCGGCTATGGCTCATTTCAAACGAGTAACGTGATGTGACTGGATATGTGGGGAAGAGATACACACAGCAGGTTCTTCAGAGCCCATACGAACTGAAACTAGCACACCCCGGTGTGGGCCCGGTGATAGAAGTTCCCTACCACTTGAACAGGAGTGGTGGACCAAGGGACCTCCTATTCTGGATCAGGCTGTATGTGGGCCTTTCTTTTTACTGGTGAGATTGCTTCAGGTTGGGTGAAATGTATGTAGATAATCGATTTGGCCCAAAGCCCAATTTTTTAAAAAAATTGTTCAAAAAATGCTGATTTTTAAAAATTAAGGTATAATGCAGTCATACCACATGTATACCTCGATAAAGTTTTTGCACATATATACCAATATAGCCCCTGCCTGGATTAAGATACAAGCCCTTTGCCACATCGCAGCAGCCTTTCGGGTTCCTCCTTCTTGTCAGTGCGCGCCCCATAAATGAGTTTTCTCCATTCTGGGGTTCGTCTAAATGGTATCATGCACTGTGGAGTTTTTTGTATCTGGCTTTTATTCATTGTTAGATCTGTGAAAGTTTATCCGTGTTGTCATGCGTAAGAGTCTTCCCACTTCTGTGTAGTATTCCTAGTGCTGATTTTTAATAACTTTAACTTTAATTAAAGTTTTTGTTTTCATGCTTCTCATGACTGTTTCTGTCACTCATCTATCAAACCGTGGATTCCACAGGTTGGCCCTCCTGGTCTCATACTTAGTCCCATGATGCTCTGCTTCTCCTTGGCCCTGACTCAGCATCCACCACTTCCTCACCTCCCAAAACATTGGCCATACCCCTCAGAATCCCTTCTCCGTAATTAGTCCACTTCCGCCTGTTCTCAACATTTCTTTCAATGCTTCTGTCCTCTCTAGTCTTAACTGACACCTGCATGACACTGGTTATGGACTGAATATTTATGTTCCCCTGAAATTCCTGTTCTGGGCCCTGGGAGGTGGTGGTAAAGGTTAAATGACATCACAAGGATGGGGCACTAATCGCATAGGGTTGGTGCCCTTGTGAGGAGTGGAAGGGAGAACTCTCCCCCAACCATGGGAGGACACTTGCAAGCAAGGCAGAGCGTCCTCATCAGGCAATGAATTGGCTAGCACATTGAGCTTGGACTTCCCAGCCTCCAGCACATAAGACCATAACTGTCTGTGACGCAAGCCTCTCATCCGTGGTATTTTGTCCTGGCATGACAAGGAGACAGAGCCAACACCCAAGGACAGCCCTTCACCTGAGGCCCTTTTTAGCACTGACCGTGTAAGTGTTTGGAATTTGAACTTGCCTTACTTTCAAGCTAAAAAGTTAACCTGTTACTGGATGTGAATGTTGACCTGTTAATGGAGGCTGGCTGAAGACATACGATTCCTGGATCAGAGACAATGAGCTTTATTACTCACAGCACAGCAAGTAATGAAAGCATCCTGTCAGCATCAGTTGCCTTGGCCTCCAAGTCCTCCAGGGGCCACACAGGGGAGCCCTCTGGGCGCTGTGCATGTGGTGGGCATGAGAATGGGGAAGCCGCCCCTTTTGTAGGAATCAATAAGCAAGCTCTTTGTCCTTGAAGCAACCTCAAGGTTGCTTGCTGCACACACAACCCCGAGACCTACTTCAGGCACAGTGGTCAGGGCCTTATATTCCTGGCATGCCCAGCACAAATGTACAGTGATGCACAGGGCTGATGTGGTTTGCCTCTCCCAACAATCGGCCCTGCACATTCTTGGCTGACTTGAATATTCACATGAGTATGCCGCGCCATCCGCCACGCTGATTAATCTGATCACAGAGCCTGGGACCAAAGCTGCTCAATCTGTCTCATACAGAATTTAATTAAGTCTACTATCTATAGAACTTGAAGCATCAAGATGAGGCCAACTTTGAGTATTGGCTTCAACCTGGCCACCTAGTGTCCCAGACTCAGTCACTAGTGAATGAGTCCCAAGGGCGACACAAGGGGAACAGTAGGTCTAATTTCAGATGGTTGGGAGATAGTCTAAACCCAGGTTACAATCCATTACAATTCTCACAAGTGACTTTTAGATTAATCTACTGACTTTGGATGTCACTGCCAATAATGATGGGAGGCAGTAGATGGGCCAAAAAGTAATCCCCATCCCTAAAGGAGAGCCATTCCATGGCCCACATACAAACATATGCCTCCACACATGTCACCCCAGTTCAAGATTTGCGGTGAATTCTGATTGGTATCTCCATTGTGCAGATTGGTTAAGCCCTGTGGGCAGTGTCACCAAATTGGTGCAGCCTCGGTTGCCATATATGATGACCCAAGAACACTCAGGCGACACGAAAAGCGTGTGCATCTGTACCCATCAGACCGCAACAAGGTTGTACCGGATGGCGCGTTTGTCCAAGGTCAGGGGAGGGGAGGTTTGGCATTTCGGAGCTGCCATCATTGGCAAAGGGCACAACCGAATAGTCCAGGACCTGTCATGGGGGATGTGAGTTTCCTGTTTCCATAGCACGTGGACACAGGACGCCAAAACCAGAAGGGGTCAGGCTGACCGCTGACACGTAACTCGTATAAACCAGGTGGTGGTTTTGCCAGGTTGCAGGGCTGGACTGGGGGAACACAGAGGAGGTCAGTCACCCTTCCCTCCCTGCACCTCCTGGCATCTGGGGTGCCCCCGGGCCTCTGCACCTGTGGGACCAGTGTCCATTCCAGTAGCAGCTAGCACTTCGCCTTTTCTCCAGGCTTTCCCTACTGCACCCTGACCTGTTATCTGGCGGGGCCAGGTGTGAGTGGAACCAAATGCACAGAGACCCCTGTTATCTCCAACCTTGGCTTCTGTGGGCCCACGTAGGGGGCAGTGTACTCAACTACGTGTACTCAACTACGTCATCATTACCTTTATGACCTAGGCTTGTGTAAAGCCATTGGAGAGTCCAGGGGCTAAACCAGAGTAAAGTTTGAATTCCCTAGATCCCCTCTGCCAGGCTGACAACCAGAGGCTGTACCAGCTAAGCTGGCCAGGGGTTGTTCTTGGAGGACAAAAGGAAGCACTATTTCCAGGACTAATCTGAATCCCAAATCTTCAGAAAAGGGCTATATAACCCCCCCTTTTGTCCTGATCATTACTGGAGAAATGGCTGAGGGATGATTCTTGTCTGGGGACAACTATGCTCAGTGACCACACGGTCTCACTGAAGTGTGTGGGCCAGAAGGAGAGGAGGGAGGTAGTCAGAGGCTTGTGAGTAATTTTTGAGGCAGCCATTCCAATGCCCAATAATATGGAATGCCTGCAGATGGCAAGGCGCTTGGCATGGCCGTCAGATACCTTGACTATGGGCCCCTTGTTGTGTGGCTTTTGCAACAAAGGGTACATCACTGTCAGGCTGTAGACAGTGTGAAAAGCCAAAACTTCACATGGCTCAGTTACGAGGGCCACAGAAATGTGGCCAGTCTCCTGGTCAGATTAAGGTAGGAACACGATGACCTGAAAATGGACCTCTATTCAGAGATAGTCAGTTATCTAGGAGCAGACAGGAGCAGTGCCCCCTGCGATATGGCTTCTTTACAGTGAGACAAGCAGTCTAATTTCTAGGAGGCATCACAAGTTTTATAGTGGCCTCTACAACGGAAACAGACAGTTCTCTATTTTGTGCCCTGTCCACAATTGTGGCTGTGTTGCCATGTCTGGTGCAATGATGGGTCTAGGCAATGGTGGGAGGTGTATGGCCAGCGCAGGCTGGGTTGGTAGCCTGAGTCCTGCAGGTCATACTAGAGAAGGGTCCTTACCATGGGCATCTCCATGAATGACCTGGGGTGTGTGATTGGCAGATAGATCTGTTTTCAATTCACAGTTCCTGTGAGAAATGTCTTTGATCTGCTGGTCTCCCCCACGGGACTGCTAGGTCATTGATGACAAGACATAATGCAGTAAAAGTGGGTCACGTTTCATCAGGGGAAGTATCGGTGAGAGCTATCAGCACTGCCTTGAGTTCTGCACATTGAGCAGAATGAACATGGCTCTTTTGATTCTGCTGTGCTGGTGCTGGGGTGGAGTGTGGACATCATCAGGGGTGAGCGTAGCCAAACCAACAGTGAACCAGGCAGGCACTTGGGGGACCCTCTGTGAATCGAGGGCCCCACTGAGCTAGCAAGTGATGCTTCAGGTGATGAAGTGAGGAAGGGAGTTCTCCCCAAAGGGATTGCCACCACCCTTCCACGTACAATTCGGGTTATGATAGGGACAGGCCAGCTGTACTCTTGAATAAAGCATTTCCATTTGACCGTTAAGGCCTTTTGTGCTCTTCTCTCGATAGCCGCCAAATCCAAGCTGACCTGTGCCAGAATGGGGGACGTCAGGAGTAAAGTGACAGGACCAGTACAGGATCAGCAACAAGGTAGTAGCAGGGTTTTTTCCGTTGTTGTTCTTTTTTTTTTTGTTCTTTAAAGCGATGTACTTCACGACTGTGTCCGGCTGGTGGCGCTGTTGTACCTGGAAATGGCCTTTACGTAATTGCAGCCATAGAGGCTATTTTCCTGTTCACCTTTCTCCTCTTGGAATCCTGTAGTTTGTTCCATTTCGAGTGTTCAGGAATCACTTGTGGACAAGCAGCAGCCTCTGAATGGGCAAATGCGCTGACACTAGGAGCACTCACAGCACAAGCCTGTACAAGCACCAATACCAATTATATTTTCAGCAGTGGCATCCCCAACGCAGATCATTGGCCCGAAGATCCCAGCTACAGGGTAGCTTTAATTTCCCTTCCCTACTGCAAATGTTGCTCAGAGCCCAGCTGTTGAAGTTGGGTGATTTTATTTTTTTTTAACCTTATGGAAAAACAGACTAAGGAGTTTAGTGTGTGCTAATCAGGAGCTGTAGCAACAGTGCCAGGAAATAGGAGATCATGCTATCCACCTCCCTTCTTCTTCTTTTTTTTTTTTTTTAAAGATTTTATTTATTTATTTATTTGACAGAGAGAAATCACAAGTAGATGGAGAGGCAGACAGAGAGAGACAGAGGGAAGCAGGCTCCCCGCTGAGCAGAGAGCCCGATGCGGGACTCAATCCCAGCACCCTGAGATCACGACCTGAGCCGAAGGCAGTGGCTTAACCCACTGAGCCACCCAGGCGCCCCACCTCCCTTCTTTTTAAAAAGATTTTATTTATTTGTCAGAGAGAGAGTACACAAGCAGGGAGAGCAGCAGGTAAAGGGAGAAGTGAACTCCCCACCCAGCAAGGACCTGGATGCTGGACTGGATCCCAGAGCTCTGGGATCAGGACCTGAGTCAAAGGCAGACACTTAACTGATTGAACCACCCAGGCATTGGGAAATCATGCTATTCCAAGGCAGAGGGATGGGGAGGTTTGGGGGCTTTTGAGGAGATGCGGGGGCGTGGAGGAAGGATGGAGGAGCACAGAGGGTGCTGGGGGGTGGGGGAGGCTAGCTCATGGGACAGCAGTGGGGACAGCTGGTAGGCTTTTATTTTATCTTGGCTTCTGGCTATAGAGTTGACATACCACTGGCCATGTACCTCTAGTGTCAGCCCAGAGCCCCCCCTGAGCCCGGGGTCATTTTGCCCCAGTCCCACACTGCATTCCTTGGTCCCTTCAGCCATCCCAGCTGCATCTATCCACAGTACATGGTAAGGGGGTGACAGGCTTGGTAAGGTGACAGGTCCTACAGAGCTACAAATGTCTAAGCCCATCCCTCCATGAAGTTCCTAGCATACTCCACTTTTTCATCAAAGCAGCTGACGGGGGAGAGGGATCGGGGTGCATAGAGGGACAGAGCAGGTCCTTGCCAGCAAGCAAAGTTTTTTGGTCACTTGGGTTTGAATGGCTCACCCAAATACATGTGTAATGCTTTTTTTTTTTTTTTTTAAAGATTTTATTTATTTATTTGACAGACAGAGATCACAAGTAGGCAGAGAGGCAGGCAGAGAGAGAGAGAGAGAGAGAGCAGAGAGCCCGATGCGGGGCTCGATCCCAGGACCCTGAGATCATGACCCGAGCCGAAGGCAACAGCCCAAACCACTGAGCCACCCAGGCGCCCCCATGTGTAATGCTTTTGGTTCACGTTAGGTTCTGTGTCAAACATACCGACCGATACCATTTATTTCAACTTTTAAGTCCTTTGACTCAGCAGCCAGAGCCATACTGTCACCCCACCATCATGACTTCCCTTCCACCTCCTGCGTAGATGAGAGTAAGCTGGAACCAAAGCACTGTTCCGGGGGCTTGTTTCAATCCTATCTCTCCCTGCTTCATCTCATTAACAGGTAGGCCATTGGGAGGCCCTCACTGGAGCCCCCCTCACCTTGCCATCCACCACTGCGAGGAGAGAATTCACTAACATATGCCAGGGAGTCTCTTTGTAACCCTTGGCCTGGTCCACAGGGTCCTTCCTCTTCCAGAAAGGCCATGTCTCCTTTAGCAACACATCCTCACTGCCAAAACCATCATAGTCTGGCATCTGAATTTCTCCTGTGGATCAGTGATTAATTGGCCTCTTACAGTTTCCTGGATGCTGGCCAAGATGAGACTAAGGACTTTATTACTCAGGGCACAGCAAGCAGCATAAGCAGAGTTTACATCGCTTCCCTTTCCCCCCAAGTCCTACAGGGGCAATGTGGAGGGCCTCAGTGGATGCTGTGTATGCAGTAGGTTTGTGCTGCATCTGAGAACACTGAGCCTGGGGAACCCAGGTCTTTTATAGCAAAAAATAATCAGGCCTGCTCTTTGTCCTAGAGGAAGGTATTACCACATTCCTCAAAGCTGCTCTGTCAGCACAAGCCTGAGAAATGGCACAAAGAACAGTTAGGGACCTCACAATCTTGGATACCCATAAAGAATGTGCAGGGACACTCCAAGCTCTCCCCATAGCTCCTACCCTGTGTCCATTTCCAGGCCATGCCTGTTTCTTTTTAATTTTTAAAAATGATTTCTTTATTTGAGAAAGAGAGCAGGGGGTGGGAAGGGCATAGGGAGAGAGACAGAGAGAACCTCAAGCAGACTCCCCTTCAAGCATGGAGCCCAGCTTGGGGCTCTATCCCACCAGTCTGAGATCATGACCCAAGCTGAAATCAAAAGTCGGAGGCCTACCTGACTGAGCCACCCAGGTGCCCCTGTTTTCAGGAATGGTTAGAGCAGTCAAAACATGGGCCCAGATCTACATTTTATTATGGACCTCCTTTTGCAACTGGACTGCTTCACTATGAACATATGTGTGCAGGGACAATGAAAGATATAGTTACCAGATATGCTCACCAGAGTGGGTCTCATTTTGACAGAAGATTTGGATGGGATTTTCTTGGCTTACATGGAGAACATGATATTGTTAAGATACTGGGAACCAGAGGATCAGAGGACATAGCCAAAATAGGGATTGTAGAGCATAACAATCAGTGCCAATCAATCTGTGAAGTGATATCATGGAAGTCCGCTATTAGAAGGGCTGGCCAGTGTATTGAATTTGACAATGACTACAACACTCTGTATCCACAATTCATGGGATCAGTCTAGTGGGTATTCAAACAACTCTACAACAAAGGGTTTGTGGATAGAGGTATGGATAGAAAGGCCTTGTGGATAGAGGTATGTCCTTCTCTACCACATGTAACATTCCACTTTCCAACTTTGAGTCTCACCAGAAATACAAAGATGTTCAAGATCCTTCAATATTTGTAATGTTCCTTTTGGAGGAAGATGAAACTGTACCTTTGGTTGCTTAGATAACCACTCCCTAGACATCTTAGTAACCTTGTCCTGTGTGTTAATCCAGATACGCAGTATATGAAGATTAAAGATGTTTTTCAGAGGAAAATTACTGATTTTCACAGAAGCCAGATTATGAGCCCTCCATAAGATGGAGAGTGACTATGAGATCCTTGAAAGACTTCCTGGCACCTATCTCAAAGAGCAAGAGATATAGGCCCCTGTTTGACTATTTTGTCCAGGTAAGGAGAATGGTGCTTTTACTGGGCTTGCTGATGGCCATGTGCAGGAGGCGAAGGGCCCTGAAGTGGCCCACCAGGCTCTTTACTTTAGTGCTGATGATTAATGGTTCTGTGTGGACTTCAGCATCATGTGGAGAGACTTCCCCTTTTCGCCCTATGGATGCTTGAGGTTGTTCGACATCAGAAGTGACTGATTTCACAGGACAGCCTGTGAGGGATGCTGACAGAAACATAAAAACATCATCAGGACCCTGAAAAAAGGAGGCCGACTTCTTGTTGCCAGTACCTTCACTCACAGCTACCCTTCTTGCTGGAGGTTGGTCACTCCCCTCATTTATAAAGCAGAGCCTAGCTGGTGGAGAAGTTGGTTAGACTGGTTGCTGAGGAATTAGTGACCTGTGTTTCTGGGTCCCAGAGTTTGTATGAGAAAAGTGTTTAGGAAACTTGCTGAAGAATGCATGTGACTGGGCAATTTCCAGAAACAGGTAGTGGGGCACCCCAATCCCATCGTGGGTCAATGATGACTTTGAGGAGGCAGTACACATTGGGTCAATGCAGAACTTGAAGAACTGTTGGGAAAAAAAGATCTCTGATCTGCACAGAGAGAGCATTGACCATCTGACCATCCCTGCCTGCTGTGAAAATTGTTGCACCGCATCTCTAAAGAGTTTGACTGCTGGTTCAAGAGTGGCAGCATGCCCTATGCTCAACTTCATTATCATTTGAAAGCAAGAGGGAGTTTGAGGATGCTGAGACGCTGACCAGACCAGAGGATTGGTTTACACTCTGGTGGTGCTGGCCATTGTTCTCTTAGGACAGTGTCTTTTAGGAATGCGATTGTGAACAGGCTCATCCTGGAGAGTGCTGGCCAAAAAATGAGCAAACAAAATAAGAATTATCTGGATCCACTTTCAGTCATCCATAAATATGGTGTCGATGCCTTCAGATTGTATCTTATTAACTCCCCTGCGGTGAGAGCAGGAAGCCTCAGCCTTAAGAAGGAGGGTATGTGTGATATCTTGAAGGATGTGCTGCTTCCTTGGTACAGTGCCTACTGCTTCTTCATCCATAACATCCTGAAGTTGCAGAATAAGGAAGAAATGGAATTCTCCTACAACCAAAACATGGCTTAAGAAAGTGCCAACATCACAGACCAGAGGGTCCTGCCTTTCACACAGGTACTTATTGGGTTTTTTGACACCGAAATGACAGATTACAGGCTCTATACTGTTGTGCTTTGCCTGATCAAGTTCATGGATGTCCTGACCAACTGGTATGTCAGGAGGAACTGGAGAAGACAAAAGGGTGCAAACAGGGTAGAGGACTATGTTATGGCCCTGGAGACTTTGTTCAGTGTCCTGTCTTCCCTGTGTAGACTTTCAGCCCCTTATACACCTTTTCCTACTGAACTGATGTCCTGGAATTCAAAGATGCTGACTTACCCTATTTCTGTCCAGGACAGACATACAACAGCGTCCACTACCTCATGCTGCCCTATGTTTGAGAGGAGTTGATTGACAAGAAAACAGAGGGTGCATTGTCTTGGATGTAGTCTGATTGAATGTGGGTGAGTGATTTGAAACTCCAAAACCATTCTGATAAAGTATCCTTTGAAAGAAATTGCGGTTATCCCCTCAGGATCCGGAAGCTCTTACTGAGACCAAGTCTTTGGAGAAGTCTATCGCTGAGGAATTGAATGTTTGAAAAGCTATACTATCTTTAGACAAAATACATATGTGACATTCCCCCAAGGGCAGATCCTGATCCCATGGTCCTGGGGGAAGCCTCTGATGGGAAACTTGAAGGCTGTGATATGTCCATCAAGCAGCCGAGGGATGAGTTGCTGGAGGGCTTCCAGGAGAGGGACCATTGTTGCAGAAGGCAGGAACTGCACGAAGAGGACATTTGTCTCATGTACACCTTTGATCAGACAACAGGAGGGATGACCCTCGGATGCTCAGGCTTTGGTTCTCTTACATGGATGAAGGAGTAGCTCACAACCAGAAACTTCACAGAAAGTGCAGTCTAGTTGTAACTGATGAAATAATAGTTTATTATGAAGCAGAGTCTGCAGGGAAGTATCTGAATGTTACTGAAAGCCACATGGAGTTCATACTTGCCACCATAAAGGCTCCCTTGAAACCGTATCCAGTCCCAACATCAGATAAAGTCCTTATTCAAGAAAAAAAAAATTAGGGGCACTTGGGTGGCTCAGTTTGTTGGGCATCCAACTCTTAATTTTGGCTTAGGTCATGATCTCAGGGTTCTGGGATCAAGCCCTACATGAGGCTCCACGCTAAGCATGGAGTCTACTTGTCTCTCTCCCTCTGTTCCTCCCCCTGCTTGTTCTCTCTCTCTCTCTCAAGTAAATAAACAAAATGTTTAAACAAACAAACACAGTTAAAGGGGTCTGACCTGATCATTACACTCACCAGAAGATCATCCCTGCCTGGCCCTGCACATTCGTAACATCCATCATAACATTGGTACAAATGGCAGCAAGCAAGATGGGAGGGTTGCTTCTGGAAAAATCCAAAAAGCAATAGTAGGTTACATCTTTTAAAGCTGAAGTGTTGTCACTAATATTTTGGTGGAAAACATACAGAGCTGGCTGTCCTCCATGATGAAAGAGAAATATGAAACCAACCCGACTTACCAAGTCTCACCGGAAAAAGCCTTAGGATGGCAGCAGGTTCTGCCTGCGCCGTGGTGGAGAGCCAGGCACTGATCTCTGCCAGTGCTCAAACTGCAGCTCCTGAACAGGCATGGGAGAGTGTTTCATAGGAACAGTGGGTACTCTCCTACTGGAAACCCCACTTGGGTAGACTTGACTTGCGGCCCCCAAGGTCTTCTGTACGAAGCTGCCAAGGCATTCGGCCTTCTGAGCAGGAAGCTAAAACTGTTTCTGAATGAGACTCACAGATGAAATGATGAAGAAATCCCCAGGAAGACTTTGAACCTGAAGATGTATGTTTCTATATTCCTGACAACAGCAGACTTCTGACTTTCATTATTAATGCGTTTCAGGCAACCTCCCCTGGCACATACCTGTCCCTTACATGCATACACTGAACACAGCCCCTTCAGGGGCATGTATCATGAGCTGCTTTTGGTCTAAAACTGAAATGGGATTGACCCATCATGTGACTTGGAACCTCCCAGTAACAGTCACACTTAACCCCAAATACCTACCCAGTCATGTTGTGGGGAGGCTCACCAGAAAAAGCCTTAGGATGAGCTTCTATGCTCAGTTAAGGCTTTTACCTGAGAACTTCAGGGTTTATGTCTATACTTGAAGTCTTCAAGTGTAGATGGCGGAAGTGATTTAAGTGGCATAGTGTGTGCGTATACATTCTGTGGTTTTTTAAAACTTATTTCAGAACTTTTGAAGAAATGGGCAGTGTTAAATATTTCTTTTTTAAGATTTTTGTTTATAATTATTTTTTATTTATTTATTTATTTTTCTTTTTTCTTTTTTTTTTTTTTTTTTAATTTATTTGACAGAGAGACATCACAAGTAGGCAGAGAAGCAGGCAGAGAGAGAGAGAGGAGGAAGCAGGCTCCCTGCTGAGCAGAGAGCCCCATGCGGGACTCGATCCCAGGACCCTGAGATCATGACCCGAGCCGAAGGCAGTGGCTTAACCCACTGAGCCACCCAGGCACCCTATAATTATTTTTTAAAAGATTTTATTTGAGAGAGAGTGAGTGAGAGAGAGAGAGAGAGCATGAGCAGGGAGAGGGAAAGGGAGAAGCAGACTCCCCACCAAACAGGGAGCCAAATGCCAGGCTTGATCCCAGGACCCAGGGATCATGACCTGAGCTGAAGGGAGACGCTTAACTGACTGAGCCACCCAGGCACCCCAATTTCTTTCTTTCTTTAAATTTTATTTGTAAGTCATCTCTATACCCAATGTGGGGCTCCAACTCACAACCCTGACATCAAGAGTCACTTGCTCTAATGACTGAGCCAGCCATAGGCGCCCTGAGATATTTCAGCTACCTGGATTTTCTTAATGGAATATTTTAAGTCTCAGTAAATCAGAACAATAAACTTTCTCTCAGATAAAAAAAGAAATCAGAGAATATCTTTATCATCTTTAGAGGAGGCCTTCCAAAACAAAAGCCAGAGCTTTGAAGACAAAGATTGAAATGTTTCTTTATCACAGAGGATATAGGGATGCTGTGGGACATTTCAGTGTCATTAACGGGATGGCGGCCTCTGCTCTTCTGCCAGGTCTTTCTTGCTGGCCAGAATATAGACATGATGGCTGGAGCTGGAATAACAGTCTTAGCTCTTGAATGAACTTGGGAATGGAGGCCTTGCAAGGAAGGGTAACAACATAAGGCATTTGAGCCTCTGACACCACAGGGGGCCAACCTTGCTCTGAACCATTAGCACTGAATTTTTATATCAGCCAGAAGTAACCCCCTCCCTTATTTGGGCCATGATTATGTTGTGCATTGTTCCCTGCACCTGAATCTAATCCTAACTGAGACACCTGGCCAGCCGCAAGTGCAGGGTCATGAGGAATGTAAGCCACTGGTTCTCAACTCTGGTCCACTTTTAGAATAATCCAGGGAGCTTTTGAAGAACATCAGTATCTGGGCCCCATCCCAGATTGTTACATTAAAGCTTTGAGAGTTCGGTCCAAACACAGTTGTTCTTCTTTTCTTTCTTTCTTTTTCTTTTTTAAAAGATTTTTATTTATTTGTTTGACAGAGAAAGACACAGCGACAGAGGGAACAGAAGCAGGGGGAGTGGGAGAGGGAGAAGCTGGCTTCCCACCGAGCAGGGAGCCCAATGCAGGGCTCGATCCCAGGACCCCAGGACCATGACCCGAGCCAAAGGCAGACGCCCAACAGCTGAGCCACCCAGGTGCCCCTTCTTTTCTTTTTTTAAAGATTTTATTTATTTATTTGAGAGAGAGAGAGAGAGAGACAGCAGAGTGAAAGAGAGAGAGAGAGCGCGCATGAGTTGGGGGGAGCAGCAGAGAGAGAGGCAGAAGCAGGCTTCCCACTGAGCAGGGGGCCTGACAAAATAGTATTTCTGGATGAACCCAAGAGTTAGCTTTCTCCATGAAATCACACACATGATAAATTCACATCACCATCCCAATAGAGTCCTTGGTATTGTTCATAAACTCCTTTCCACTCTCTCAGTCCTGAGACTTGCACCAACCTTACTCACCACTCCTCACAGTACATCAACTCCTCAAACATGCCTGCTCTCCTAATCGTGCCCCAGAGAACCAGGTTCATTCTCACCTCCACCAGGCAGGACCTGCCTTGTTCACCCTAAATGTCCTAAAGTAACAAAAAATATAGATTTTTAAGAAGAGTAAATCTCTCACTTTTTCTTTATCAGAGTGATATTTGGAGGAGTAAAATGGTGGTGAATGGCAATAGCAGCATGGAATTTGGGACTAGGGAGTCTATGGGAACAAGGTACTGATACGCTCTAGTTTTTTGTTTGTTTGTTTGTTTGTTTGCTTGTTTGTTTTTAAGTAGATTCCATGCCCAGCCTAGAGTACAACTTGGGGCTTGACCTCATGACCCCGAGATTAAGACATGTGCAGAGATCAAGAGTTGGTCACTCAAGCGACTGAGCCACCTAGGTGCCCCTGATTCTCTCTAGTTTTGATTTGTTTCATGGGATAAATGAATGGAGATTGAGGAATAGTAGTAGTATACCTTAATAAATTATATTAACTATAATATTTATGGCAGCCTTATATCTACACAGCACTTTTCATTTGTTCAAGACTCTTAACCATTATCTAATCTTTAAATCTATAAATCTTGGATGAGGTATATAAATTACAGAGAACCTAACTAGTGTGTGGCTTTCAGTGTGTGTCATCTGGAGGTGCTTGTTAAAAATGTATTTCCTGGGGTCCCCAATCTTGAGACTCAGATTCTGCAAGTCTGGGGTAGAATTCCTAAGTCTGCTTTTTTTAAAAAGATTTAAAAAAAAAGACTTTTATTTATTTATTGGACAGATAGAGATCACAAGTAGGCAGACACGCAGAGAGAGAGAGCGCGGGAGAAGCAGGCTCCCCACTGAGCAGAGAGCCTGATGTGGGGCTTCATCCCAGGACCCTGGGATCATGACCTGAGCCGAAGGCAGAGGCTTTAACCCACTGAGTCACTCAGGCACCCCCTAAGTCTGCTTTCTACACAAATGCCCCTGGTCCACTTGGACAGGAGATCCAAAAATCACATTTCTAAAGAATACTGGTTTAGGCAAATCCTCCCTTGCCATTTTGGTTTTAGGCAGGTCACCTGTAAATGGCAAGTGAGTGGAATTTTTAAAATCAGTCGGGGAGCCCCGGCTGGCTCAGAAGAGCATCTGTCTCTTGATCTTAGGGTTGTGAGTTCCAGCTCCCTGTTGGTTGTAGAGGTTGTTTAAAAATAAAATCGTAAGGGGCCCCTGGGTGGCTCTGTGGGTTAAAGCCTCTGCCTTTGGCTCAGGTCATAATCCCAGGGTTCTGGGATCAAGCCCCACATCAGGCTCTCTGCTCAGCGGGGAGCCTGCTTCCTCCTCTCTCTCTCTGCCTACTTGTGATCTCTGACTAATAAATTAAAAAAAAAATCTTTAAAAAATAATTTTAAAAAATTTAAAAAATTAAATCTTAAAAAAAAAAAAAAAGTTTAAAATTCCCCTTTGGCCACACTTACATGCTTGACGTAATTTCTGTCTCCAGTTAATGGTCCTGCCCAGGGTAGTTGAGGCCTGGGACACACTATCAGAGCACGAACAGGGCCACACAGGAAAAAAACCAAGAAACTTGATTAATACGGAGTCACTGGGCCGGCTAGGAGACTGCAGGAGAAACCAGACAGGACACCTTCCCCCATGGGCTATATTGTGTTCATGTACTCTTTTAGTGCCTCATACACGAATGTTCAGCGAGTACTGGCTAAGAGAGAAACAAAGACATAGACACAAAAACATGAAGAAAAGCCAGATTCCTTGTTGTTTCTCAACCCGTTGAACTCAGGTACTCGCATGAAATCGCATATTGTCCTTCGGTGTTAGTTTCAGCATAAATATGGAGCCTGAAAACCAAGCAACAGACAGAGCACTTGTGTCTCCCGTCAGGCTCCAGGGCAAGGGGTAAGGAGAAGACGAGGAAGGCGCCAGAGACGCAGGAGAGGACAGGTGGCGCTGGTGGAAGGAAAAGAGAATCGCCCGCGGCCCCTCACCGCCGTATTGCGCGGACCGGAAGTGCCGGGGTGCCGGGCCACGCCGCTTCCGGCGTCACTTCCCCTGGACTTCCTGCTGAAAACATGGCAGCTCGCATAGGTGTCCGCTGTTTGACCCGAGTGAGGCCCGGGGTCAGGTCGGGCCGAGGCCGGGCGGGCGGGGGAGCGGCGGGATTGTACCGGGTTCACAGCGGTACTCGGGGGCTGGGACTCCCATACCCGACCTCACAGGCGTGTGCGTCTGTGTCGCAGGCTCTGGTCGCCGCCCCGAACCCCGGGGCATGGAGGAGCCTGTGTACCTCGGCCGTGGCGCAGGCCGCCTCGCGGAGCCAGGTAAGGGCAGGTCCGATTCCTGCCTGCCCACTCCCCTCACCCCTCATTCCCTCTCCCCGGGAGTCTGTGCCCCCGCCGCAGCTCTAGCCCTGACGGCACTGCTTCCAGGCTGAGGACATGAGAGTGGAGGGAGCCTTTCCCGTGACTATGCTGCCAGGAGACGGCGTGGGGCCCGAACTGATGCACGCTGTCAAGGAGGTGTTCAAGGTGAGGGCCCTGGGGGAATCAGCCAGCACGGACTATGGCGTGGGTTGGAAAGGACTGCTTACTCGATCCTGACCCAGAGATTTTTGGTACGTGTCCCCAAAGGCTGCCTCTGTCCCAGTGGAGTTCCAGGAGCATCACCTGAGCGAGGTGCAGAATATGGCATCTGAGGAGAAGCTGGAGCAGGTGTTGAGTTCCATGAAGGAAAACAAGGTGGCCATCATTGGTATGTGTGCTCCCTTGCTACGCCCCCACGTGTCCCTTAAAGTCATGTGAGCAAATATTCTTTAAGCTTCTTTCTGCACATGCTAACACATGAAGTCCCCCAAGCTCCCATCACCATTTTGCGGCTGTTTGTTTCTTCTGTCTGTTAACTCAGGAGTTGAGAGTCATCATTTGAGCTGCCTTTGCAGGAAGGCATCAAGGTTTGAAGTCTGTCAGGGGCTCCATCATGGGTTATCAAATCTTGTTCACTGTGTTTCTAGAATGCCTCTTCTAGCTGCCTCTTTTCTTCTGTCTTCCCCTCTGCTTCTTTGCTTTAATCTCATTTGTTTGTTGTTTGTTTTGGGGGCTTCCGGTCCCACCCCCTACAATCCTCCATCTGCATCTCTTCTTTTGGAAAGACTAACATGACTTTGTCAGGCCCAGCCTTAGCTTAGGAAAGTAAGTTTTTCATAAGCTGACTTTCACTTCTTCTGCCTTTATTTCCATAACACTTGTTCTGTGCTTTGGTCACACTGGACCCTTAATTTCCAAATACGTGTACTGTCTTGAATATCTTGACTTAGTCATTACTTCTGCCCAGAATGTTCTTTCTCGGATGCTACCTGTTAGATTAGTTCTCACTTACTGTATTACAGTTTCCTAGGGCTACTGTACAAATTAACCTCAAAGCTAGGGGCCTAAAATAAGAGATTTGTTCTGACAGTTCTGGAGGCCAGAATCCCAAAATTAAGTTGTTGGAAGGGCTTCCTCTGAAGGCTTCAGGGAGAATGCTTCTTTGCCTCTTCCAGCTCCTGGTGGCTCCTGGTGTTTCTTTCTTGACTTCGAGATACATCACTACGATCTCTGCCTCAGTCATCCTATGGCTTTTCCCTCTCTGTATCTGTGTATCTGTTTCTCTTTGTTTTCCTGTAGGAAGACTTAATGGATTTAGAGTACTCTAATTCAAGTTGATTTCATCTCAAGATACTTAATTAGTCTACAAACCCTATTTTCCCAATAAGGTCACATTTTATATTCCCAAATAAGGTCACAAATAAGATTCAGGAATTAGGGTAAATGGTAATGGACATACCATTTTGGAGTCACTATTCAACCTACTGTACTCACTTAACTAAAGGCTTGGCTGAAATGCCAAGTGTTCTATGACATTTCTAGATGTTACCAGAGGGAATTTCTACTCGGGGTTCCTGTACATAACGTTAATACCTCGTCCATGGTATTTATCATGTGTTTTGCATTTGTCTTCCCCGATGTATTGTTTGCCCCTTGAAGACAGGAATTGGGTATTGTGTTTTTTGGTTGAAATCCTTAGTGCCTGATGCATGGCCAGTATTCAGTAAGTATCAGTTGAAAAAATGTCAAGTAGGTAGACAGGCATACATCAAGAAAGGTCATAGGTTCCTTAGCATTGTTTCTTAGCCTATTAAACCCAGGCTGTTTGATCACATGAAAATGTTCTTTGTCCTCCTTTTAGGTCACCTTGAAGTTTCATCGTAAATTAAATAGAGTAACTAAAAATAAAACACTGTTTTGTTTTGTTTTTAAATTAACATATAATGTATTGTTTCAGGGGTACAGGTCTGTGATTCGAGTCTTACACAATTCACAGCGCTCACCATAGCACATGCCCTCCCCCATGTCCATCCCCCAGCCACCCCATCACTCCCCCTCCCCTCCACTCCAGCAACTCTGTTTGTTTCCTGAGATTAAGAATCTCTTATGGTTTGTCTCCCTCTCTGGTTTTGTCTTATAAAACACTGGTTTTAACGGCATTTTTCTTTGCCTCCAGAGGCACTTAAAAGTCACAGATTTGGGAGTGGGAGAGGAGTCTGGGTTGCATCTTGTCACTGAGAGGATCAGACACTGATCTGGCTTCCCTTGGGCTTGGTTTGTGCCCAACCCTGACCCCTTTGTTTATGCAGGAAAGATCCATACCCCGATGGAATATAAGGGCGAGCTAGCCTCCTACGATATGCGGCTAAGGTAGGTGGTGGGGGCCATGCGTCAGAGGAGTCCTAGAGCACCAGACATGGTGCTAATGGCTCTGCCCCACCCCCAGGCGTAAGTTGGACTTGTTTGCCAATGTAGTCCATGTGAAATCACTTCCTGGGTACAAGACTCGACACAACAATCTGGATCTGGTGATCATTCGGGAGCAGACAGAAGGAGAATACAGCTCCCTGGAACATGAGGTGAGGCCCTAGAAATTGGGGAGGTCAGGGGTGAAGGTGGGAGAGTGGCATAGCTCCTTCCCTTCTTTTCAGGGTCACCTGGCTGCTTCTCTCTTCTTACACAGAGTGCAAGAGGTGTGATTGAGTGCTTGAAGATTGTCACTCGAACCAAATCTCAGCGGATTGCAAAGTTTGCCTTTGACTATGCCACCAAGAAGGGGCGGGGCAAGGTCACGGCTGTGCACAAGGCCAACATCATGTGAGGGACATGCCTTTACATGGGATAGGCTCCCAGGAAGGTAGCCCGTTGCACTCTTGACTGACTTTGTTCCCTTTGTCCTCACGGACAGGAAACTTGGGGATGGATTGTTCCTGCAGTGCTGTGAGGAAGTTGCTGAATTGTACCCCAAAATCAAGTTTGAGACAATGATCATAGACAACTGCTGCATGCAGGTAATGTCCTCCCCATGTCTCTGCTCTCATGGTGCCGGGGAGGGGCCGGGAGCAGAACTTAATTCTCTTGTCCATGCTACACATTTTGCCCCCTAGCTGGTGCAGAATCCTTACCAGTTTGATGTGCTAGTGATGCCCAATCTCTATGGGAACATTATCGACAATCTGGCTGCTGGCTTGGTTGGGGGAGCTGGTGTGGTCCCTGGTGAGAGCTACAGTGCAGAGTACGCAGTCTTTGAGACGGTGAGTGAGATCCCCACTTCTCCCAACTTTCTCTGCATGCCTGTCTTCTGACTTGAGGTCCCTTGATAGCTGCCTCCCAACGTGCTCCCTTCCTGCTGTGCTCTGTCCCCTCCACTGTGCCTCTTCTCAGTGTCCCTGGCCCGTTCTCTCTTCCCTTATGCCTCTCCCTGACCTTAGACTCTGCGTAATGTCTGCCCCCAGTGACTCTAGTCTGCCCTCTGTCCACAGGGAGCCCGGCACCCGTTTGCCCAGGCAGTGGGCAGGAACATCGCCAACCCCACAGCCATGCTGCTCTCCGCTTCCAACATGCTGCGGCATTTGAAGTGGGTATCTCAAGAAGGTCATGGAGGTCTGGGGCAGGAGGCAGGGTGTTAAGGGGGGAGCACAGTAGAGGAGATTTGGAATGCCGTGGGGAGAATCTCAGTTCCTTCCTGTCCACATTGACAGTCTCGAGTATCACTCCAACATGATTGCGGATGCGGTGAAGAAGGTGATCAAAGTTGGCAAGGTGAGTTAGAGAGGCTGTGGGTTTCAGGGCCTTGGCACTCCTCTTTGGGGAACCTGAATTGGGGCCGCCTTTCCCTCCAGGTCCCCAGAACATCTTTTGCTCTCTGATCTTCCCCTGTTGCTCTCAGGGCTGTTCTTCACCTCCCTTCTCCTGGCTGTTTCATCCTCTGGCTCTCCTTTGCCTCTTGATTACCGTCTGCTATTCCCTCTTTCCTGCTCCATCCATTGGATCTTTTATGGCCATTGAAGGCGGCACTTGCAGCTCTTTATGTGGGGAGACAGCCCAGGGGATGGAGGAGCAGAGGGACATAGCAGGCAGAATGAGGCCCAGGTGGCACCTTCACACCTGGAAGCCTGTCCTTGTCTGCATCCTTGGCCGCCTTTCCCTGCACCTGGTCTGATTTTCTCCAAGGCATCCTTGTCCTGTCTCTGATTCGCATTCTCCATCTCACTTCATGCTCAGCCTCCCTCCCATCCTGCCCCGGCTGCAGCACAGCTCCGAGAGGGGCTCTGGCCCTCTGCACATCTGGCCACCTCCTTGCGACTGCCGCACTGCATCTTCTTCCTGGCCTTGCCATCCTTTCTTGGATTCCATTTCCATCACATTGCCCTATCCCCCCTTCATGGGCTCTCTTCTCTTCTTCCCCACGGCTGTTGCCGGTGGTGGCTGTAGGTGCGGACTCGAGACATGGGCGGCTACAGCACCACAACCGACTTCATCAAGTCTGTCATCGGCCACCTGCACCCCCATGGGGGCTAGACCCCTTTATTCCCTCCAACCTCACAAGGACCATACTACCTACACCTCCCTTCAGTACAGTGGACCAGAGAAGAGTTCTTAAACCTTTAGACTATAATCATCTGGGCGGAGCCTAGGTTGTCCTGGGGCTGGCTTCCTTAGGGAACGGTGTTATTCGGTGGGGGTGGGGGGCGGGGGAGAGGTTAGGGATGGGGCCTAGGCCACAGGGATGATGCCAATTCTCCCCTACAGGTTCGAACTTCTGACATGGGTGGCTATGCCACCTGCCAGGACTTCACTGAGGCGGTCATTGGTGCTCTGCCTCAACCATAGGTCCCACCCATAACCATGTAAGGTGTTGAATAAAAACACATTATTGACTCTTGTGAAGTTGTTTTTTATTGGGATATAATGGTGGGTTGGGAAAGGGTATGGGGGCTGTGCCTCCCACCAGGAAATGTCCGACCTAGTCTTCCTGGGCTAGCTTCCGGAGCTTTTTCTTTTTCTTGGAGCTGCTGCTCTTGCTGCCAGCAGCTTCCTCAGGCCCACTGCTGAGTGGCTCCTCCTTGGACGAGAATTTCCTCTTTTTCTTGGGGATGATCCTGGTTCCTGCCTCTTCAGCATCACTAACTGGTTCCTCTTTGGGGGCAGATTTCTTCCTCTTGGGAAGACTTACACTGCCAGCTGTCTCTTCAAGATCACTACTAACCAGCTCCTCCTTGGAAAAAGATTTCTTTTTCTTGGGTTTGGAAACAGGGACAGGTGGGTCTTCCATTCCATTCTCCTGTGGAATCTCCTGGGGCTTTTGCTTTTTCTTCTTTTTGGGTCTTTCATTTGTCTCCTAAAGAATGAAATGGGTATGAAACCATCATTCATCATATGAACGCACACATGCCTATTAAAACTGCTGCAACTAAGTAGTTGGGGCATAAAGATGCGGAAATGATGTGAAAATCTGTTTCTGGGATGGTTTAACAGACATTGGAAATCCACCCCAAAGGGGACTCCCACTTAGAAAGGGAGAATGGTCACCTAAGCCCGTGAAATAGCTTCTAGAGAAACCCACAACAGAACCATCATGCTATGTTGCAAAGGGGACCCTGAAAAACTTGACAAACTGGGCACTCCATGAAAAATCCCAAGGGTGGAGGGACCACGACATTGGACTGTGGAGACCCCTGCCCCAAGCCCCACTAGGAAATGGCACCGCCTCCGGACACACGGCTGAGAACGCGCAGAGCAGGGATTTACACTACCCCCGGTTGAGGACTCCTGGGAGGCAGCCGAGGACAGAACACTTGCCCAGGGACCCGGTGTGCTACAACCAGCTCTCTGGGCTCCTGAGCCAGTTCTCTCAGCACCTATCTCCTTCCTATAGAATCAAGAGGTAGTTGAGATGTTTCAGGTCCTTCTTTCAGTCCAAAAGCCTGGACCCAAGACCATGGCTTGAGGTAGTACATCCTTTGTTCTGCTGTTAAGAACCCTACATCCAGGGTGTTCGCCTTGGGCTGAGGGCCAGGCTGCCTACTGACCTCACACTCCTCTGGGGTACTGCTGTTGTTTTCCGAAGATGCGAGCGCCAGGGCGGCTAGCCGTTTTTTCTCCTTCTTCAGCCGTTTCTTCTCCTGCTTCTCCAGCTTCCTAGCCATCTCAGCAGCCGCTTCCTCTGCCTAGCCCAAAGAAAGGTGCTGAAGAGGCCCCGAAGACTGCAGGCTTTCCAGGCCTCCCTTCTGGCCTCCCTGGATCAGGCTCATTAAATCAGTTTTTTGCCTCCACTCTATGAGGTCAGGCTGAGCCAGCTCATCACTTCCAACAGCCAGCTCTTGTCCTCCCCCGACCCCCCCGCAGCAAAGTTCAAACTGACCTGAACCATTGCTTCCTTCATGACATCCAGATTCTTTCGTGGAATCTCTCCTGTCTCATAGAATGACAGCCGCTCCTCAACTTGCTCTCGAAGCTTCTCCCCAAATACACTTGTGGGCACCTCTAGATGTGTGTGTGTGTATGTGTGGATAAACAAAGCTTGTCAGCCCCTAAAGGGCCAGCTGCTCCCCGCCCGGTTTCCCCTCTACCCTCAGCTTCACTCAGACCCAAGGTATCAACACTCACTAGGTGAACTGCTGTTGACGAAAAATACTGCCATCATTGTAGAAGCTGCTAGGTAGTCAGCCTTCCCTCCCTCCCAGCCCCTTCTCCTCCAAGCCCCCCCCACCCATACCAGAGAAGCAATCAATTCGTGAGGCAATACTGCATTTGTTTGCCAGGTATCGGGAGATGCGGCCTTTGTTCTTGGCAGCTGCTCGGCCAATGAAGGTGGAGTGGAAAATGAGTCCATATTTTGGGGTGTTACCCCTTGTCTTCAGGGCTCTGGGAGAAGAATATTTAGTGGGGAGTTTTAAGATCAGAAATTCCAACCCTGCTAGCCAAGGTAGCTCCTCCCCTCCCCTGTACCCTCGGTGTCCAGAGCGAGCCTTAGGCCAGTGACCCCACCTTACGCCAACCCACAGCTCCCAGAAGCAGAGGGAAGGCATCCAATGTCGCTGACCTGGAAATCTGGTCCCTTTGCTGGGCCCTGGGAATCACTCAGACACCAGGACTGGCCATCACCCCCATAGCAGAGGTCTGTACAGGTCAGGGAGCCCTGGTCAGCCATCACTGTGATCCCCAAACAAGCAGTGGGCACCAGAAGTGGCACCTGAGTGCGGGCAGGTGCCCTCACTGGTACCTGAACAGGGCCTTTTCAGCCCCAAGGATCTGCACTGTGGACGCTGGATACTTGGCCAGGTTGGTGAGGCTGCCAGCATGAGCAATGAGACGTGCACCTACCTGGAAAAGGATTCAAGGAATTAGAGAAGCTGGAACTGCCTATCTACCAACTGCCTAATTCTGCTTCACCCCATCAAATACAGCTGGGGAACATAACAGAGGGTCAGGAAACACAGCAGTATGGACCTATGTGGTAACACTCCGTGGCCCTGTTTTCTGCTCCCTGTGACGCACCGCTTCCCCAATCAGGGCCGAGAGGCTGGGGGCCACTTGGCTCATCTTGGACCGCAGGTAAGTATGCAGGCTCTGGCGGTACTCTGACAAAGACACCACACGGCTGGAGAAGCTCTCGATGTTTATCAAATCGATGGCCGATATGTCCATGCCTAAGGGACACCCAGTGTGAACGTGGGACCAGATATTCATAGCCCCAAACTTATCTTGGCCACCAGGGCTGTACTGACCCATGGAGGATCGCGAAGCATCCAGAATAGCCTTAGCCTTGGCCCCGTCCATCGTCAGCTCTTCCAGCTTCTCTAGCTTCTCTTCATTCAGCTCCCTCCGGTTGCCAATGAACTGAGCAAGGCGGCAGTATGTAGCGTTGTCGTTGATGATCTTCACCAGCTCAGGAAAGTGATACCCATACCACTCCCTGCAAAGGGCCACAATCACTCCTAGCCGAGAGGGTAGGTCTCAAAGCCTCAGCCCTCTCCATAGCAATTCTTTACCCAGAGAAAAGGGATCAAGACCAGTACAAAACCTCAATGCCATGTCCCCCCATTCACAATACAGTCCAGGCAAAGAGCCTGGGCTGGGGTGTATATGGGTGGATTTACTCTGCCTCCTCTTTCTGTACAGTCAGTGTAAGAACACAGCCTGTGGTAAGCACCGGGAGGCTCGCCCCACCCCATGTTCTTCTACCCACAGGAGCCAGTCCTGATTTTAGCATTCCAAATTCGCTAAACCACAGGGCAAAGACCCCATTTCTCAGGGCTTGCTTGGGCACTTTACCTGACACGCATGGAGAAAGTATTGATGTCCTTATCCAGCTGGTCCAGGAGGCTGATGGACTGGATAATCATATTATCCACCCGGTTCACATTAAACTTAACTTTGGCACGAGAATAGCTGTGTCCCAGCCCCAACTGGGCTTTACAAGCAGACAGATCTGTTAGACCCTTCACCAGGTTGTGGAAATGCAGACGAACCCCTGGAGGAAGGCAAGACAGTGAGCTAGAGATGGCTCTAAGCCACCTTTGGCACCCATGGGTGCCAGCCAAGCAGAGAGGCTTCCCAAAAGCAACCTTAAGCACACTGATTAAGTTTGCAGATCCCCCTCCTCCAAGATGTCAAGAATGCTAACAGGTGGTCCCACCTCGCAGGATCTCCGCTATCACGCCTCCAGTCTGGCAGTTGTACCCCAACTCCTCTTGTATAGCAGCACCAATCTTGGGGTCTCCAACCCCCAGGAGCACTTTCTTCTTTTTGGATGGCAGGTGAGTCTCCAAGAGCAGGCGGAGGTCCTCATGAACAACACCTCAAGGCAAAGAACAGAGCTCCCACTAACATGCTGAACAATGCTTACATCATGTAAGGAATCCTTGCCCCTTAAGCGCTGATTAAGTGATAAACGATCCTACGTTGGTCCCACAGAGCATGCGGAGATGGCATGCCTATATTCTTCCTTGCTTCAGGCTTTGCTCAGAGACATGGAGACATCAGTGACTGCACTCAGGGGATTGACAGACTCAAGTCATCACTGCAAAGCCTGCATCAACCACAGGATGTACAGGGCTAACAGCACGTGTGTTTAATATAGAACGGAAACCTTAAACATCCCCAGGGGCACTATGGAGACAAGTATTTAGTATTTGATTTGCCTTCTGGGACCAAACCTTTTTCTTGGCTCTTCTGTACCAGAATTGCCTTTTCCAATTACTTCATCAATGACCAAAGAACCACCTTCAGCATTAAACTACGCCTCCCTACCAGATTTCACTTAATCAATTATCACTCACAAAGCCTAGGCCTGGATTATGCACCTCAAATATTAATACCATACTCTCCAGACCTTGGGCTCTGTTTTTTGTTTGTTTTTAAAGATTTTATTTATTTATTTGACAGAAAGAGACACGAGACAGGGAACACAAGCAGGAGGAGTGGGAGAGGGAGAAGCAGGCTTCCCCCCAGCAGGGATCCGGATGTGGGGCTCAATTCCAGAACCCCCGGGAAGGCAGATGCTTTAACAACTGAGCCACCCAGGTGCCCACCTTGGGCTGTTTTAAGCCACATCCTGTACCCGCCAAATACTGCCCAACATGCATCAGATTTAGAACAAATGAGCCAAAGAGATGAAAATGCTATCACAAACTCCCATGAGGATAAAAGCAGCAGCAACTGAACCTCCGCTCATCTCCCTAAAACACTTGGTTGTGGCCGACTCACCTTCGGATACAGCGTTGGCATTTTCCAAGGCAACCTGGGACGAGGCAAAGGGACAAAAGGCCACGAGACGAACGATGTTATGGAACTTGCCCAGGTTGAGCACGCACTCCTCTACCTTGGGGGAGAAGAGAGCATAAGCGGTTTTCTTCCCTCGCTCTTGCCTCTAGGGCGCAGTAAAGCAGCGGTTTCCAGCCCCGGTCACAGGTACCAAGCAACCGCACGCTTCGTAAATGAGCCGATTATAGGCAGGCCCTAAATCCCGGTCCGCTTCACCGTACGGGGTAGAGTCCGGGGGGCTTACTTCTAAATACTCCTAACGTGACCCTAGTCGCGAAAGCGGGTATGGACCCCCGGCTCTGGGGCTTTCTGGCCCAGTGCAACCCTTGATGTGCGGCCGGCCACGTGGGAGGGCGCGGTGCATGCTGGGGCACCGGGGCCCGAGGGGCTGCGACGAGGCCGGTGAGCCCGCCGCTTTACCCACCTGCGGCAGCAGCAAGCTGATCTCCTCCACCTCCTTCAGCGCCAGCAGCGCGTAGCCGACCGCGTGCTCGAACAGCACGTGCAGCAGCACCTGCAAGAGAGCCGCGGCGCGAGCATCAGCGCGGTCCCACGTTCGCCCGTCGTTTCCCAAGGCAGGCTCCGGCCCCGGCCCCGACTCCGGGCCGGGCTCCCGCCCGCACCCAGGCCCAAAGCTCGGCCTTCATCACAACCGCATGCACAACCACTCCTCACCATGGCGCCCGCTCCCGACCCGGCTCGCAATGCGGCGAGCGGGCTCTGGCGCGCGGAAAGGGGCTCCGGAGGCCACGCCCCCGAGCCGCCGGCCAATCACAGGCTGGGGACGATACCTTTGCGGGCCTTCGGAGGGGTCCGCCGCGGTGGTATCGTCCGGAGCGCGGGAGGGGGAGCGCGGGCGCGCGGGTGGCCTTCCGGCTTCTGCTGCGGCGCCGGCCGGCGTGGTTGCCGGGGACGCGCGGGCCGGTAGCTGGCCCTGCAGGCCGCATGGGGGGCCTGGGGAGTGCTTTCCCAGATATTACAAACCCTCGGGTGTTCAATCGTAGAAATTCTGGATGGCGGAGCTCGGCAGTCGCCGGGCGACAGGCCCCGCACGGGTCGCGGCCACCATTCCTTTGCAGAAGCTTGCGGAGCCCGCTTTCCGCGGCGGGGGTGACCTGGGGCCGGGGACTAATCCCTGCGCCCCCCAACTCCCGGGACGCCTGCATCCCCGATTCCCACTCGGGACCCACCCTGCTCCCGCCGACCGAAGCGGGGCCTGGGGCGCGTTGGCGCAGACCGGGAGAAGCCGCTTCTTGTGTCCGGCTTCGAGCTTTTCGGTTGTATTTTATTTTTTATATTTTTATCACAGGCGACAAAGTAGTAAAGAATAATGATCTCACCGCTTCCCAAGTCGGTTTCTGGTTCCTCTATAAGAAGAACCAGCTCCTTTTGAAGGACCACGTGTTGCTCGCCCTGTAGAACCCTCAGTTAGCTCCAAATGAACTGGAGCTCCTTTCATGTCCTCGAGGGCGGGTTCTGTGCATTTTGGCGATTATTTTGAAATTACCTTTGCTTTAATAATTAATACTAGAATGATAAACCCCAAACTTGTTTATCCTAAAGTGGTGTACGTACTGGTAAAGAGCACAAGCCAGAGGGAAAGTAACAGGGAGAAGCAGACTCCCTGCTGAACGGGAAGCCCAAGGCAGGTCACTATCCCAGGACCTTAGGGTCGTCAACGAGCTGAAGGCAACCACTTAAATGACTGAGCCATCCAGGAGCCCCTTATAAAATCATTAAGGGGATTTTTATTCTGTATAGTCTTATAACTGAAGTGCATTTATACATTTAACATATTTTCTTCTTAAACAATTCCGTTACTTGGTAAACAAAATCCAAGTAGCAAGCTCAGTCTTAAAACTTAGTACAGTGAATCTTAAAGTCTCATAATCTCAATATCGCTTAAAACGTGATGGAATTCTGTTACATATATTTAAATACAGTTACGGGTATGAATCAATTATTCTCTCACACTTAAAAGTAGAATTGCAAAATTAATCTGTTACATAATCAGTATGTTAAATTCTCTTAAATTATAAATACCAAATTAAGCAGATGATCCCAAAATGTAATGGGAAATATTAATTCTATGACTGATTTTTTTTTCATTATTTCTATATTTAATGCTAAATATTCCTGGGGTTTTAGGTGCTTATCTACTAAAGTAGAAGTTTTCAAAGAACAAGTCAGAATCCATTAATGGATTGCAGAATTAATTTAGACATTCTTTGCCAGCATTAAGAAGAATAGGATGAAAGAGAATAGAAATAAGAGTATGTTACATACCATATTGATCTGTAAAACTTTTTGCTTTAGCTAAACACATGTATGTAAAACATGTGTGTACGCATACAAATTTAATAGTATATATATGTTACATAAACATTCAGTTCTGTGGATTCAATACAAGGAGAGTCATGGAGCTGGAAGTTAGCCACAGTCATGCTTGGGAAAGTGTTGAGTCCTCTGGTTACATAGGAGCTGTACTGGGACAGATGCTAACTCAGTAATGATGGAAGGAAACTGCACTTCCACTGGTGAGATACAAACGCATGATTATTAGATGGGTTGTGGGGTAAACACAAAATATTCTTTTGGGTTCCTCACTTCCACCTCTTGTACTAAGCTATCTCCCCAATACTTCATGATCTATCTGCAATGGGCATTTCTACAGCGTGCGATATTAGAAACCATACCTTCCTTCCCTTTGGGCTGGGTTCATAACTACCGAGGTTCTGTTCTTCAGCACCAAAGCAGACTTTTTTTTTTTTTTTAAGATTTTATTTATTTATTTGACAGAGAGAAATCACAAGTAGATGGAGAGGCAGGCAGAGAGAGAGAGAGGGAAGCAGGCTCCCTGCTGAGCAGAGAGCCCGATGCGGGACTCGATCCCAGGACCCTGAGATCATGACCTGAGCTGAAGGCAGCGGCTTAACCCACTGAGCCACCCAGGCGCCCCAAAGCAGACTTTTGCAAAACTTTTGGTTTCCCCTTCTCCAAGCCACCTTCATCTTCATTGCCGGGATGCTCTTCTTAAACCCAATCATGTTCGTTTGCAGGTGCTCATCATGGAATGAAGTCATGGGAAGATTAAGGGCTTGGTATCTCAGAATCACCTGTGGGAGCTAGTGTCCAAAAATAACCCCAAGTGATCCAGTGAACTCCTGGGCTGGGTCTGTGATTCATTCTTGGCAATAGAACGTGGCAGGAGTGATTCTGTGCCCTTTCCAAGCCTCAGCCTTTTGCATTCCTGGGGGCCTTGAGTTACCTTATGAGAAATTCAGCTACTCTGCTGGAAAGACCACATAGAGGAGGAAAGGCCCTGATGTTTCACGGACAGGTTCAGCTTTCCCAGCAGCTCAACTAAGCCCAGCCTTGCAGCTGTCCCAAGAAAGGAGACATGTATAAAGCCATTTTGTGTGTTCCCAGCCCTTGCCAACATCTGATTGCAGCTATGTGAGCAACCAGAAACAGAACCAGCAGAAGAACCACCTAGTTGAGCTCCACCTATGCACAGAATTGTGAGAAATAATACATTGTGGTTTTCAGCCACTAAATTTTGGGATGATTGGTTAAGCTGTAATAAATATGAATCTGACCATAAACCTGGGTTCAGACCCCAGTCCTACTACTTGTGATGTGACCTAAGTGAATCACTTTCCTGAGCTTTCATTTCTTATGCAGAATGAACACTGAGGATTCATTTATCCCTTCAACAAACATTTTACTGGCCATCTCCTAGGAGCCGGGTATGACACAGGGGTGGTACTGGGCAGATAACAAAAGTTAGTGGTCTTTCATCTTCTTCTTTTGTACCTTCGTGATAAATAGCCTGATGACATTTCCTTGTCTCTGTTCTCAGGTGAGCCCCACTTCTCCCATTGCCTCCCATAGAATCTACTGTAACTGAATTTTTTAATACATTCCACTGCCATAATTTAATCCTACCACTTCAGCCACTAACTCACCCATGTAGACAGATCACCTGTAGCACGGTTTAGTTTTACATGATACAACAGGGATGCATACCATTTTTCTACTGCCAGTGGTAGTAGATGGACAGTTCATCATCTGTCCCCCTGATGAAACGTTGCTGGAACCTGGAAAATACGTAAGCTTGCCGATTATTTGTACCTCCTTTGGCTCATTAATTTAAACTTTTCTTCTTACATATACATTGCCCTCAAAATACTGCTGTAGTGATAGTCTGCAGATTTTCCTGTGCAATATTTTCCTTCTAATTCGCTTCCACAGGAATTCTGGTATCTGCTATGCATGCTGTTATGCCCCACATGTTGTTCGGGCTGGTGATAAAGGCTGTTGTCCTTGCTTCTCGTTGCTGCTTTCTAAGCATTAGTTCCTTCTCCTTCTCTTTGAAAAACCTCGGCCACCCATCATTGCTTGGTAGCATCTGATTTTTCCTTGTGAAGGACATGGCTTACCTTTTGGGTAAGGAATCAAGATGCTGTTGATGAAAAAGTTTGGGGTGCCCTAAGCTGGTGAGCTTCCTAACCTCAGATTTACTACCCAGATTGTATCGTTCCAGCTCCGTCTTACAGGTTCCCGTGTGGCCCTAACAACTGGCATCATTATATGTGCCTGAGGCCCAGGGCCCTCCTTTCAGTCTGCAGACACCTCACAGACATGAAGATGGAACGGTGACAGCGGCTGGGAGGAGGGAGCAGAGAAATGAGCCCAGAGCTGCCTCCACTCATCTCAGATCCAAACTAAACAACTGAATCCAGCTAGTCTTTTTTGGTCCCCTGGGAACATAGCTAAGTTTTGAATTAGTGAGCACCTTGGACATTGTGTGATCCTTTACAGGTGAGGAATCAGGATGTTCAGGAGTCAGGTTAAGGGATCTGGGTATTCACGAAGCTACAAAATCGGTTAATTCTACCATTTGTTAAAAAAAAAAGTTTTGGGGGTACCTGGGTGGTTCAGTTGCTGAGCATCCGCCTTTGGCTCAGGTCATGATCCCGGGGTCCTGGGATCAAGTCCTGCATTTGGCTTCCTGCTTTGCGGAGAGCCTGTTTCTCCCTCTCTTTCTGCCTACCCCTCCCTCTCCTTGTGCATGCACGCTCGCGCCCGTGCTGTCTCTCTGTCTCTTGTGTCAAATAAATAAATAAAATCTTAAAAAAAAGGGGGGGGGTTTGCGAGCCTGTAACATCCAGGTACATATGCATGCCATCTAGAAAGCTAGGTGCTGGGGATACAGTAGTCAACACACCAAGTAAGTCACTGCCATCACGGAGTTCACTTCTTGAAGATAAAACCATCAAGTAAATATGTAGCGCATCAGACGCTGATGTGTTCCGGAAGGTGGTGTGGTGTTACCCAGGTGCTCAGCAAAGAGGCAGCACTGAGCCAAGATCTTAAGCAAGGGAGTCAGCAATGCAGAGCTTTGGGAGAGTAATATACACAATGATAATACTAACCTGTGACTTCTGACTTCAGGGACTTTCTGATCCTGGGACACTGGACATGAGCAAGTACTGAGGTGCAGTAGTGTGAGAGGCTGACCGGAAGACCACTTGGGACAGTGTTCCTGGGGAAGACTTCACAGCTGTAAGGGTAGTTCTAGGTAGTCATGTGTAGGTCATCTAGAGATCTAGGATGGAATGAGAGTGGAAGCAAAAGCCAGCAGTGAAGAAGGAATTGCTAGAAATGTAAGATTCATCCTGGTTAGTAGTTGGACAAAAGACTGGAGGATCTAGTATGTAAGACCCAGAACCTAAGAAGACTTGAAGGAAAGCCAGGATGGGTGGCTTGGGTCAGATGAGACTCCTATTTTCCATCGCACAAAGTTTGATTGGAGACTAGTTTGGAGGTGAGATGCAAGACAGATTTCCCAGAAAGTTCCAGCTGAAAAAGTGTCCTGCATGGGCAGAAGGTCTGAAGGGTTGAGGGTTTCCCAGGCGTGTTCCGGGTTCAAGCTTGAAAGTCATGTGGCACCTGGGGCCTTTTCTTTCTCCGTGTAGGTGGAACTGTCCACTCACAGGGAAGGATCATACTCTATAGCATCTAGTCCTCTTTCATTTAGATCAGACTGTGGCTCACTGTGTCATCCTGGTGTAAATTAACCCAGAGTTTTTACTCGTGGCAACACTAATGGGCACCTATGGAAATGGAATGGGCTGTTTAAATTCCAGGCTGTAAAGAGAGCTTCAGGAAAGGAAATTGTGTGAAAGAACCACAAGATGGCGACTCTCTACACTCATTTCTAGAATGGAAAACCCTCCCATAGAATTTGAAAGACTTCTAGGAATTCCTTGGCCCATTTCTCAATCATGGAAAAACCCCCTGCAACAGTAATGAGTTACACATATATACAATAATTATCCCCATAGACACAGAAGAATGAAAAGCATCCAAGGACGGTCCACGAGCTCAGCATTCCTTGTCTTTTTGGGTAGAGCTTGTGAAGTCCAGTGTAATCAGGATTGTAGGGTAAATGTTTCGTTCAGCCAGTGCTGTTGGCATTCAGAATCTGAGCCTGAGGAATGTTTGATCTTACCCGTGCCTGTGATCATATCTTTTACTTATGAGCACAGAGCGTGGGGCTTGACACTCGTCTTACCTGTGTCCACTCGTAGAATCTTCACAGGAGGATTTGGGGGGTGAGGTTTACATGGCTGATCACCATGTAACCAGACGTGGTTCAGTGATAAAGATGTCTGTATGCTCTGTATCCCTCACCAACCCCAACCACGATCTTGGGCCTTTCTTTGCATTTTCCAAACTAATATTGCATCAAAGAATTATCTGGCACAATGCTGCAGAGAGCTGTCTTTAATTAGCAATCCTCAACACTCAAAAAGAAGCCTAACTTACAAAATTGGACAGCACTCACACACCTGGGGATTTTGCCCTTGAAGATTGTGTTTTAGCTTTGTTCCATAGGAACAAAAAGGGATAAAATCCCTAGTGACTCTGTCTGTAGGTTTTAATTGTATCTCTTGAAAACAGTGCATGGGATTATAAAATATTCATCTGATCCTCTCGGTCTTCAATCTGCCGAACTTAGTCTGTTTCCATTTATTTTGATTCCTGATATATTCTTTTTCTATCGTTTTACACACTTTCTCTTTGCTGTGTTGTTTTTTTGTTGCTTTGCTTTTCTCCCCCTCCTTCTGGGAGGGACTGTTAATCTAAGAGTACTTTATTTTTTTTTTAAGGTTTTATTTATTTATTTGACGGACAGAGATCACAAGTAGGCAGAGAGAGAGAGAGGAGGAAGCAGGCTCCCTGCTGAGCAGAGAGCCCGATGCAATGCGGGCTCAATCCCAGGACTCTGGGATCATGATCTAAGCTGAAGGCAGAGGCTTTAACCCACTGAGCCACCGAGGTGCCCCTCTAAGAGTACTTTAAATTAAAATCTTCCATTTGAGGTTTTTGAAGCACACAGGTGGTGTGGGAATTTAGATCCTCTGTGTGAGGGTTGCCTTGTGGCTATAAATTCTTTAGGGAGACTTTTTCTCCCCACTTGCTGCCAAGGTCAAAGGAGACAAGTGTCCCTTTCTGTAATGCATGTTTGTTTCTTATAATCCCTTACAGGAATTACATTATTATATATAATATAATATATAATAATATATATATTATTGGGTGGAGCTCTATAGAGCATATCTGAAGCATATCTGAAGGGAGTTTACTAAACGGAGGGTCACCAGCCTAGCCGGCTGTGCTGGTACCTGGCCCAGCTCCCCCTGCTGGCTGGTGTCTCACTCTCCAGTTTCTGTGAGTATGACAGTCAGGTGTCTCCTTTGACCTTCACCCAAGGTGTGTTTCTACCTATGTGAGTCTGTGTAGAGTGGAATTGTTGTTCTTTATGGGCATTCTGACAGAGAAAACCCAGGGTCTCTTTCATTTTCCCCCCAATACAAAATGTATAAACTCCTGTGATATCAGTAAGACAACGGTTGAAGTTCTCTGGATAAATTGTTCAATTTATTGTTAAATCATTCTTAGGAGAGCGGAGGAAAGAAAGAGAGGTTGGGGGAGAAGAGAAGGAAGGAGGGAGGGAGGAAAGAAGAAAGAGTGATGTTCATGCCTGATGGCTCCTAGATAGGCTGAAGCTAAGTGTTAAGATAGAATGAGCTGGCAGGTCAAACCCAAGAATGCAGAGATGATGGGACTGCTTTCTAATAACATGTCCCTGCTCTAAAGCCAGAGCAGCACCGTGCCTCTCTTAACTATGCCTTCTTCTTCTGCCTGTTTCCCAGCTCACTGGAAGTTTCCTGCTGCTTGAGGGTCCTGGGAGCCACCATGAGCCAATTCTCTGAAGGACATCTCTTGAAAAAATCTTTGAGTTGTCTTGAGAGTGGTCTTGCAACTATTTGAATTAGGAAAACTCCTGTTAAACTATTTTCATAAATTCTTGGATAAGCCCCTTCAAGAGATGGAGCCTAATCTCCTTTCCTTGAGTGGAAGCTATACTTAGTGACTGAGCTCTAATGGATAGAAAGTGGTAGGATTGATGGTGTAACTTCTGAGACTGGTTATAAAAGGCACATGGCTTCCTCTTGGTTCTCTCTCTTGTCACTAGCTCTGGGGGACACCAGCTGCTGAGTTGCGAGGACACCCCAGCAGCCCTGCAGAGAGGTCCACGTGGGCAGTAATCAAAGTCTCCTGTTAACAGCCAGCAAGGAGGGACTCCTCCTGTCCACAGCCATGTGTATGAACCAGCTTGAGAACAGATCTTCCAGTCCTAGTCAACTCTTACAGGGCTGGTAGCCCCACCTGAGATCTTGAGCTGTACCCAGAACCAGAACTGCTCGGCAAAGCCACTCCCAAATTGTTGACCCACAGAAACTGTGTGAGATGATCAGTGTTTCTTTCTTTAAGCCATTAAGTTTGGGGGATAATCTGATGTGCAGAAATAGACAACGAAGACATTCCCTCACATAAAATTGTGCATCAACAGGACAGGATCATGTTTTGTGTTTATGGTGGGTATTCAGGCATGTTGGTAGCCATCGGAAGCCTGGCGGTAATCACTGTCCCTCCCTGGGGGCTGGCATTACCCAGGCAGGTAGTCTTGAAGGCCAGGGGTCATGTGGTGGCCATTTTGGGGCCTCCCAGTCCTGCTTGGTTGGGTTAGATTGCCTGGATCCTGATGTCAGAGTGTCAGGCATATAAGCTCAAGGCCAACGTGTGTCCTCTCAGAAGAGGCACAAGGCACAGCATAATTTGGGATTGGAGGTTGGACCTGAATTTCACGGATAGGAGGCCCATGAAACATCTTAACCTGGAGATGCATGGGGGCAAAAGGACTGATCTCTTTCTCTTTGTCATGCGTCCCCATTCGCATTCCATTCTAGGTCATGTGTGAAGTGGTGGTGCTGGGTTGGGAAGGGGAAGGAATTGGGAGGGAACCTGGGAAATACTTTAATTCATAGCTTATGAAGTCTCTGTAAAATATCTATCTCCCCACCAGGACTTTGGCTGACTTCCAGGGTGCGGGAGATTCTCCTGAGAACCCCTGGGGCCATGGTTGTGCAGTGGGCAGGGGAGAGGACTCCCTTTAGAACACTCAGAGACGGGGCGCCTGGGTGCCTCAGTGGGTTGAAGCCTCTGCCTTCAGCTCAGGTCATGATCCCAGGGTCCTGGGATCGAGCCCCACATCAGGCTCTCTGCTCCGCGGGGAGCCTGCTTCCCCTCCTCTCTCTGCCTGCCTCTCTGCCTACTTGTGATCTCTGTCTGTCAAATAAATAAATAAAATCTTTAAAAAAAAAAACACTCAGAGACATGGCATGAATGTCTTGAAGTTATATGGCATCCGTGGGGTATGGGAACATGGGGCTGAGGAGAGGAGGAAACCACCCACAGGACTTCCGCAACTTCAGAGTCTTACACTGTGACTCGCATGCTGCTGAGCCTTTGTCCTTGTTGCCAAGGCCCTCTCAATGGTCTGATCTCCCTGGCTTGTGCCCCCAAGGAGACATTCTGCCTAGAACCACACCATGACACTAATTCAACAGAGAATCCCCGGAGACAAGGCTCTGCAATGCACCATTTGCCAAACTCCTCAGAGAAACCATCTTCAACACTCCTTACACAGTAAGCAGACTATCAAATTCCTTTTCAGATTTGGTGCTTGAGAAGGACTTTTCTGCCCTGAGCAATCTACGTCGTCTCTAGTTGGAAGAAACACTTGCTCCTTGCCTTATTGCTAGAAGGCTCCCATGCATTTTTTTTTCAAGATTTTATTTATTTATTTGACAGAGAGAGATAACAAGCAGGCAGAGAGGCAGGCACAGAGAGAGGAGGAAGCAGGCTCCCTGCTGAGCAGAGAGCCCGATTCGGGGCTCGATCCCAGGACCCTGAGATCATGACCTGAGCCGAAGGCAGAGGCTTAACCCACTGAGCCACCCAGGTGCCCCGGCTCCCATGCATTTTTGCTGCTTAATGGGGTGAGCTCCCCTCAGGCTGGGTTCTGAGGGACAATCATCTTCCTATTCACCATGGCTGACTTTGGTTCACTACCTTTATATTCAGTGGCTTCTTGTACCTTTCATTTAAACCACCTCATCTCCTTTGGATAGAGGTGATGGTCAGGAATCGGGGCTGCTCTGTCTCACATCTTCCTCCCAGTTAGTAAGGTTAGCAGAAACCGGTGTCCCAACATGGCGGCCATGAAAAAAGTCTATGGTGTGATTGTGGCCCCGTCCCTCCTCCCAAATTCTGGAGTGGAGGGAACCAGTGAGTGTAGGATCCAGAGCTGCCTGAACGAAGATACTGGAAAGTGCAGTTTATGGGGAGTGAGGAGAGACTCAGCTTCCCTGAAGAGTGGATGAAACCATTGTCCTTCCATTGCGGTAGCCAACAAGTGCCTGAGAGTAAATAATCGAAATTCCCACAATGACAGGTGAGAGAACATGCAAGTGTGTGTGTGTTTGTGTGTGTTTGTGAGTGTGTAGACAGAGAGAGGAACAGAGAATATTGTTTTGGGTGTGTGAGATGGTGGGGCCGAAGGATCAGCCCCAGAGTGGTGCTTGTGTGAGTCCCAGCTGTCAGTGGGAAGGTCTCTGAGCACTCTTTCCAGAGGCTGTTCTCCAAGGATGAGTCTGAGGCCGAGCAGGGCCAGAATCTGGTCTGACACCAGTAAGCCGAACTCCAGAGAGGTGCCGAGAGGCAGACAGTGTGGTCCCGCTGGCAGAACTGGAGGTCCCAGGATCCTGGACCTTCTTGTCTGGGGTCTGGTTTTGGCTGGCAGGGTGAGATATGGTACCTGGAAAAGGAGCCAAGATTAAGAATGAGGGTATGGGGGAATCTGCTTCAGTTTCCTGGTATCAAACGGGAGCCCTCTGGAGCTGTCCTGCTGTGTGTGTGTATTACAGTCCCATTTGGCGAAGTGAGATTGGTCAGATGGCCCTGGGTGTCTGGGGGCACCTTGGCCCAGCCTTGGCATAAACAGATTTGTTGGAAGAATATGGTCTGCTGGCTGGAGAGCTAGGCTTTGAACACTGGCCTTACACTGGACTCTCTGAGCCTTAGTTTTCTGGAGTACAAAGCTGGGACAACAGTAACACATGATGCTGGCAGGGGCTGTGTGACCTGCATGGAATCATATCTAACTTAGTGCTCCCGTTTACTTGTCTTCTGCCCTTCCCCTAACTCTGGCCTCAGGGTGATACTGGCTTGCTCTTTACCAGCCTCAGTTCCTGTGACACAGAAACGGACTAGGTTTCCCTGGTGGGTGAATGTGGCCTGTGTCTGAAGTCCAGGCTTTGACGTGCCCCACTTCCTCCCTGCCCCTCCCCCTTGCACCTGTCTGGGGTAGGTGGAGTCACCAGATGGAAGGAGCCAGCATCCTTGCAGGAGCGTCCCTTGAGAAGAAAGTCGCCGCCAAGTGGAAACACACAATTTAGACTTTACGTTGAGTGAGACGTCAACTCTCATTGTGTTTGAGTCATTACTTGTTTGGGCCTATTTGTTATAGTAACTGGCATCATTCTAGCGACTACTTCGAGAAGAGAAGATAAGTGAGGGCAGCCATGGAGGCCACTGGCGGCCATCTTCCCAGGCTTTCCCCCATAGCCTACTCCCACTGATGTGTTCAGATCACACTAATTTTAAAAAATCAAACACTGCAGTACCAAGGTAAGCAGTACAAAATCAAAAGAACTTTGGATCCGTACTAAAAACTCACATTTGGAGAGGGGCAAACTTTAAAGCAGCAGCCTAGTAGAGCAAGGCAGGGAAGAAGTGCGTCAGGGAGATGGACACATTGGGACTGTGGGGACATGAGCCGACCACTGTCAAACCAGTGTAAGTTCCTCGGTTTCTCACAGAAAACATTTTATATACCTATTTCCTTCCATACTTAAGTCCATCGGTGTCCAAATAGGTCCATTCCATTTTCTCATTTTTTAAAAAGATTTTATTTATTTATTTGACAGACAGAGATCACAAGTAGGTAGAGAGGCAGGCAGAGAGAGAGGGGGAGGCAGGCTCTCTGCTGAGCTGAGCAGAGAGCCCAATGCGGGGCTTGATCCCAGGACTCTGGGATCATGACCTGAGCCAAAGGCAGAGGCTTTAACCTACTGAGCCACCAAGGTGCCCCCCATTTTCTCATTTTTGTTGGTGATACTATAATATAACATTGCATGTACTCCATTTCCTGCCCTGTGTGGGACAATTAGGTGATTTCAAATATTTTCTTCAGTGTCACGATAAGCAGCTAGCCAGTTGCTCTTCTACATTTCAACCCTGAACCAGTCTTGGAGAGCATTGAAAGACTGCCAGCCAATCTAACCAACAAGGAGGTCTGTAGCCTCGAAATGGCTTCCATTTATTTTGGGAGAATCACTAGGGATAGGTTCTATTGTGACACAGACTTCTTGTCTTCTTTCTGCAACATCCACTTGTTTACTTGCTACCAACCATTCAGTAGTAATTCATTACTATTCCAGTGTCAATACTGATATTGACAAGTATTCCAATACCAACACAGGGTTTGCCAGGGATGCAAAAGATTCCTGACCTGCTTCCACAGCCACTTCCATCATGGTTGGACCTCAAAAATGAAAAATACGCCAATGGGGCACCTGGGTGGCTCAGTGGGTTAAACCTCTGCTTTCGGCTCAGGTCATGATCTCAGGGTCCTGGGACCAAGACCTGCACTGGGCTCTCTGCTCAACAGGGAGCCTGCTTCCCCCTCTCTCTCTCTGCCTGCCTCTCTGCCTACTTGTGAACTTTCTATCTGTCAAATAAATAAATAAAATCTTTAAAAAAAAGAAAAAGGAAAAGAAAAATATGCCAACAGAGGACGTTCACCTTGTAGGGAGATAATACCGTGCGGTTTAAATTTCTTGTTTCTGTTTTTTGTGATCTTGCTTACATGTCATAAAGTCATCAAATAAATAATACAATTTCTGCATTAAAAATTCGAACTCCTGAACTGTCAGCCATTTCTTGTGCATCTTATTCACTTCCGGCATCAGAGGCCAAAATCACAGCATGCTGATGTGGTTTAATTTTACAATAGGGACAAGTTTTGGACATGGGGTCACCTAGGAGATGGTCTCTTTTGGCTTGACATTTCCTCTCTCAAGGTGGAGATGGTCTGTGACCAATCCGTGTTGAAGTCCTATGACACCTTCTTTGGAACACATGTGGTCATTTCTTATCCTTCCATTCTAGATATTCCAGTGTTTCTCTTTTTTAAGAGAATACCAATTGGTTCCGGTAGGAGTAGCAACTGCCGGATTCAAATCTGTTTTTCCTTCTAAAGAAAACATTGAGGACAACACAGAGAACAAATACCTCCTCCATCCCTAGGTGACTGTGACCCCCTGTCAGCCAACACTCGGTATCTTAGCAGCATCTAGGTAGGACACCAGCAGTGCCCTTCCATTGGGCTAAAGAGCCAGATAGAAAGAGGATATCAGAAGGGGACTGTCAGACTCAAGAGAGAAAGTGGAGAAGATGAAATCATTTCAGAAAAGAAGGCTCACTTGTGGCGAAAGTCAAGAGTCATCATAGAAAATGCAGCGAGAGACTTGGTGGGTAGAGGTGAGGGAGACAGCCCCAGGGGAGAAGTGGAGATGCTTCCCCATGTCACAGACGCCCCTCCCAGCTCATAGTCATGGGCTCTCTCTCTGTGTGCCAGGCCTCTGTGAAGCTCGCCTCTTGCAGAATCCCATCTCATTCTCCCCACCCCATGAGGTAGGACCTATGACCCATTCTTAGCTTAATGTGCCCAGCTTCGCACAGCTAATTGTCAGAATTCTGACTTCATCCCAGCTCCATCTGATTTCTCAGCTGATGTTCTATACACCCTCCATGTGGCCCCATGAAGAAGGAATCATCATGAAATAGATTTACCTTCTTTGGTGAGTTGGAGCTGGGTGGCATTTTTGGAGGTGTCTTTAGCTGTGTCCTCTGAATCTTGGACTGTGGTTCTGCCTTTGACAGATTTGTGGCTCTTCTCAACTTCACGGAGCTGTAGGAAAAGAATGAACGGTTCTCAGGGAAATGGGTATTTGAGGAACAGAGCCCACGATGGCGAGGTCTAGGGGACAAGGACTCCATCGTCAGTTTTTGGTAACTACCAGGTTTTGGTCCTTGCTGCTGATTGGACAGGGGAGCCCAAGATTCAGTTTTGCACAGCATTTGAAGGGACATCTGGCCAGGGAAGGACAGAAACCCTGCCAATCCTGCATTTCAAGGTTCTTTGTATCTGGGCAAGAGGACAGTGAGGTTAACAGAGGGAGATGCAGAGGGGGAGCTGGCTTCGAGGCAGATGAGATTAGTTCCAGAAGAGGGAGCAAGGAGGACAAGGCTTAGAGCCGGGTGGGGTCTGCCCTTCACTGCTTTTGGAGGGGAGGGGGGAGGTTGGGTGCTGGGAGAGACAAGAGAGCAGTCAGAACTCAGCTGGTGCGGGGAGAGGCTATCTGTGTGCAGCCGGGAGCTTAAGAGACCTCTTAGGCTGTGTTCACAAGCACTATGTCATTCTGACAATATTTTGTCTAGTATTTATGGTATTAGTTTTAATCTATACATATTACTGGGGGTACTGGTTTTACTATGTATGAACATTGCTTGAGTCCATTGAATTTCTCCTGTTCTTTAACAACCTCTCCAAATTTAAGCCATCATCATTGTGTGCCCCCTGAATAACCTCAAAATAGAAATGCATGTTGTTCAATCTTACAAGGCTTCCTACAACACAGATACTTTGGGATCTGATTTGGAAGGAAGCCATTTAGCCAATACAACTGGGCTCATAGAGCAAATTAGCAAAAACCAAAACCATGACATCTTTTCAAATGAAAACTCCCGACAGACTCACCGCTTGAATTTTCTTTCTCAGTTGGGCATTAGCTCGGGAAAGGCTTTTGGAAACTGAGTTCAGGTAGTAGATGGCCAGGCTGCAAGAGAAAAGTGAGCCTCCTGTGATAAGGCAGTCTTGGAAAATGATAAGAGCTGGACCCCTTCTGGAGGAATCAAGGCAGGCTTCCTGGAGTAGTTTGCCTCTGGGCACGGTGGAGAGATTAAGCTCCCGACTTAATGAGGAGAGGGTTCTGGACACCCTATTTTCTATTTTATTAAAAGTGGAAATGACATACACATTTTAAGCTCTCAGAGTGCTCAGTAAATGTTGGCTAAGGGAATCATTCTTCTTGGAAATCTGAAGAGGTTGGGGAGAAGCAGGAGTTCTTGAAAGCAGAAGAAGCTGCTTATACTTCCTGGGGAGCTGCCCTGGGTCAGGCTCTGTGTCATGCATGTCCCCCTCCACCACATCTGTGGTTTTCACAGAAAACCCATGAAGTTGAAAGGATGTCTCCCATCTTTCCAACTCAGTCTCCTAGAACTCAGATAGGTTAAGTACTTTGTCAAAGTTTACCCCATCTATCAGTACTTGTTGGAGCCAAACATTTAAAGCCAAAGCTCTTTCCCTAGTCATCAAGGGCTAAGAGAGGAAGGTCTGGATGCTAGGTGCCTGCTCCAAGTTTGCCTAGAAGCACAAGTGCAGAAGGCCAGGAGGTCCCTGCTTAGGGAGCACTGATGGGAATGTCTGGTCCTGGGCTGGTTTTCAGAGTCCAGCTCCCACCAGGTGTCCTTTGAAGCTTCCCTTTCACAGGACCTAAAGTCGAGGGCTCTGACCTAGGTGCACCACCTGAGAGGGGAGGGGACAAAAAAGTCAAGGTACCATGTGGATTGGGTGCCTCGCCATCCTGTTACTTGGGAGCTTTTGAGGTTCATCCTTCTTTGTCATTTTTCTCCAAGGATTTCAAGTCTTAGCTGCTCCAGCTTGGGTCTTCTAAGTCTTCCTCTCAGGGCGGGGCCACCCAGAGCCAATTCATTGAGTCCATGAGCTCTTTCCAGCCAGAGAGGAGGAATCCCGTTGTGTTTAGGGCGGAGTGTGGGTCAGAGGCTATCATATGAGCCCGCGGCAGCAGAGACTCAGGGGGAGACAGGGAGGACAGTGGGAGGCAGCAGGACCTGTTTTGTAAGGCTCCTACACTGAAGGCCAGACCTCACCTTCTCCCCTAACTAACCACCCATCTATTAGGGAGGAACTGGAGGTCAGAGAGGAGGAAGTGCTCATGGGTGGCTGTGTCCCTCCATTCCCAAATTCAGCCTTTCCCTTTGCTGCCCGTAAGGGGTCAGGTCTGGGTTCCAGAATTTCCTCAGGCATTCAAGGGGTAGTACAGGTGGTCACTATCATGCCAGTCCTTTCTTAGGCCTCGACTAGGAGCAGAAGATGTTCCAGTCAAAGATGTAAGAAAATACACCTATTTGGGGGAACAATTCAGCACTCTCTAGAAGGACTGGGGAAACACATACCTATGACTCTGCACTTCTACTTCCAGAGGTCTGTCTAAGATAAGCCCTCACACATCTGCACAAGGACTACATTTGCAATAGCAAAAAAGTTGGAAACCTAACCACCTCTCTGCAGAGGGACAGAAAAACTGTGGTTTAATCACACTGCAGAGTGGAGTAGAGCCGTTCATAGAGGAGTAGAGCTCCTGGATCCACATGGATACATTCCCCAAACATAATGTTGAGTGAGAAAGTGAACCATTCCTGAAAAAATTTAAAGCCCAGAAAAGGATAGCACACCCGTGCCTGATGAAAACACCGGACTACGTGTGGAAATGATCACAGTGAATTTCTACAGTGGTTACTTTGGGGGAGGGAAGAAGAGAGCTGGATTGGGTGGGAGAGGGCTTGAAGTGTATCTGTAATATTTTATTTCTTGTAAAGGACAGACTGGTGGAAGTAATGCAAACTAGTAACATCTGTTTACTCTTGTGATCCCATTCATGTTGTCTGTACTTTTCTGTATGTTAGGAATATTTCACAATTTAAAGAAAAGCATGCCAAAATGGTTTTTTTGTAAAGAAAAAACACCCTGATATTTTCACCAGTACATTTTCGATGACCATAATTCAAATTCAGGAGTCTCACTTTCCGCCTTCTTCTTTTCTTTCTTCCCTTGCTCCTTCCTTGAACGTGTGTTATTTGCCTCCTCTGCCCTAGGCCTGGGGCTGGTGTTGGGGGTCCAGAGATCATCCCACCTACTCACCATTCTCACAGGTTTCTCAGTCTTTGGTGGGAGGGAGAGTGGGGAATGAACCAAAGGTTCTAGTGCACCCAAGGACAGGCTGAATCAGACCCTCTGCTTTCTCAGAGACCCAGAGCCCAGATGTCTTTGATATTTCTAAGGAGCGTTTAGGAGAGTGTTACAGATACTGTCAGTGGCCATCCATATTCCTTGGGCCCCGTCTTTCAGTGTGCTCCCTGAAAGACTTATGACTAGCAGTTCCTTTACCTCTGTGCCTGGAGCTTCCCTTCCATCCCCTGCAGAAACCCTTTGACCCAGGAATGCAGCTGACCCAGATTGCCAGGGAACTAACCCACCCCGATCCCCTTTTAGGTTTCCCAGTCCAACCCAAGAGTGAGCGATGGGTGCTGGTCTACAGATGCCCCATCCCTGACCCTTGAGCCGGATAACTCTGAGACCCACTGTTTCCCAGTGTTCCCCAGCAGGATTAAAGTCATCCCAGTGGTAATGACCTTGCTGTCCCCTTTCCCATCTCACTTCCTTCCCTCGCTCCCCAGTGAATTATTTGCCTTTGCATCTTTGTCTCAGGATCTGCTTCTGGGAAATGCAGATTAAGGAAGAGGGCTGGGGGTTGGGGGAGAAGGACCTGTCTGGGAAGTCTCAAGTCTAAGGGGAAGGTTGCCAGGAGGCAGAGCCCTTAACTTACAACATCAGCAGGATGGCTGGGATGATCAGGCCAGGGTTGGCGAGGAAAGCAAAGATCTTGCCCAGGAAGGCTGGAAAATCATTTTCAATCGTCTCTTGGATGACATCATACATTCTGTTTTTCCCACTGTGAAGAAGAGAGAACACATGACAGCTCAATATATGAAGCTTATGTGGCGAACACAGCTGCGTCCGTGTCCCCGTGGGTCCCAAGCTGCCACTCACCACTGCTTTCCCAGAAGAACCAGAGCTCTGCTCCAAAGGGACTGCACGTAAAACATGCCCCATGAGGGGCTGCCATTTGGCTCTGTCTTATAGCTGGTCAGCCCCCTGGCCAGCGTCATGTCCTTGGAACCTCAGAACTTCTTAACCTGCATGGGTCTCCTGGGTCTGACATCTTCCTTAGCAAGATGAAAATGGGTTTTCTACTCTATTCTCCTGGGAGAAAATTGCCTGTCAGCTGGTTGTAAGATCAACATGGAGCTCCCTTGGGCCCCCAGGGAAGGAAAGAGCTCTCCAGAGGCTTATATGGGAGACAACTTCATGGGGCCACTCAGAAATACCTACAAATTGTCTTCAGATGATAGTTTCAGGAGATTGGATCACTTAGGACAGGCTCCTGGACAGGTCACAATGGTAATTTTGATTTTCTTCAAATACCCAATAACTATTATGCAGACTGACTTCCACAAATGCCTGTCCAGAGACTACGGTCCCTTGCTGGCTACGGTTAATCATTTCAGGGCCAAGAAATGGACTTTAGGGCTTGAAATTCCTGGTTCAAATCCTTGCTTCTTCATCTATTAGCTGTGGGACACACGGGATAGTTTACTTATTCTCTTTCTGCCTGTTTCTCTCAGTTTCCTCGGTCTCCCCATTAGAGACTCCTCATCAGTGTAGCTATTAAAAAAAAAAAAGAATAAAATAAAAATCAATTTAAAAATTAATTAAAAAAATACAAGATATCCAGCTAAATTTGAATTTCAGAAGTATAAGAATGTCTCACAGAGCAAATTATTAATTATCTATCTAAAATTTAAACTCAGCTGGGCATCCTGTATTTTCTCTGGCAGATCTATACCAGAGCACTCAGTTTCTCATTCTGATTTGCTCTAGGTCTGTCTTTTTTCCCTTTTCTACGGAGGAAAACAGCAAATACGGACAGCTGCAGCTGATGGCTGAAAATGATGAGCACTAAGAAGTCAACATCCAGCATCCTTTATGTTGTTTATGTTTATTAGTTATTGGACTGTTTCTCTTTTCATGATTAAACAACTCTTTTAATAAAAAAGTTAATTAAAATTAAGTAAAATTAAAAATTCAGTTTTTTAGTCTCACATTTCAAGTATGCTCAGTAGTCATGGGACGAGTAGCTACTATTTTTGAAGAGTGGATATGGAATTTTTTTTCATCACATAGAAAATTCTATCAGACAGTGCTGTAGATGTTTGATATCTTTGGCCAAGATACTGAAAATTTCTCTGCTGTGTAATATAGCATAATAATGATATATATAATATAGCATAATATTATGCTATATTATCTATATTATACAGATAATATAGCATAATAATGATATAGTATAATATGGTTTTATGATATTTGTATAATAAAGCATAATAATGTATTATGTATAATATAGCCTCATCTGTATAATATAGCATAATAATGATACAGTATAACATGGTATTATGAGTAGAATAATTGTATTTGCCTCAGAGAATTGTTTAGAGGGTGTAGATACAACTTTATATAAAACACTATGTATGGGGTCATCAAATGATAAGTGCCCTCCAATATGTTGCAGCCAGAAGCTTCATCTTTCTCTTCTGTAAAGTATTGATCAAAGGTTGGCAAATAATGGCCCATGAGCCAAATTTGGCTTATGATTTGTTTTCCTATGGCCTGAAAACAAAGAATGGTTTTCACATATTTCAGTGGTTGGGGGGAAAAAAGAAGAATATTTTGTGATATATAAAAATTGAAGTAGGAGCTCTTCCTCTCAGCGGCCTGGGGTGACCTCTGAAAATGGTTCGCTATTCGCTTGACCCGGAAAACCCTACGAAATCATGCAAGTCAAGAGGTTCAAATCTCCGTGTTCACTTTAAGAACACACGTGAAACTGCCCAGGCCATCAAGGGTATGCATATCCGAAAAGCCACCAAGTATCTGAAAGACGTCACTTTGCAGAAGCAGTGTGTGCCATTCCGTCGCTACAATGGTGGAGTTGGTAGGTATGCCCAGGCCAAACAGTGGGGCTGGACACAAGGTCGGTGGCCCAAGAAGAGTGCTGAATTTTTACTGAACATGCTTAAAAACGCAGAGAGTAATGCTGAACTTAAGGGTTTAGATGTCGATTCTCTGGTCATTGAGCACATTCAGGTGAACAAAGCCCCCAAGATGCGGCGTAGGACTTACAGGACTCATGGTCGCATTAACCCATACATGAGCTCTCCCTGCCACATTGAGATGATCCTTACTGAAAAAGAGCAGATTGTTCCTAAACCAGAAGAGGAGGTTGCACAGAAGAAAAAGATATCCCAGAAGAAACTGAAGAAACAAAAACTTATGGCCCGGGAGTAAATTTGCACAGAATAAATGCAAATAAAAATAAAAGAGTAAAAAAAAAAAAAATTGAAGTAGGAAATTCAAACTTTAGTGTCACTAAGTAAAATATTATTGGAACACAGCCACGCCTGTTTATTTATATATGGTCTGTGGTCGTTTTTGTGCTCTAATGGCTAACAAGAAATAGTTGTGTCAGAGACCACTCATGGCCATCTCATGCTTAGCGCTTTTAAGTGCCATGTCTATTGTATTATGACATTTCATTAATTCAGTTTTTATTCTTATTCATGTGTACCTGTCATGTAAAAACAAGAAAAGTAAATTTCACCTGTTATGCTTTTAAGTCACAGTTAAGTATGGGTTATTTTGTCCTTGAATCATGATGTATTAGATGATGTATTAGTTTCCAGTGGGTGTTATAACAAATTGCCACACAGTTGACTTTAAACAATACAAATTTGTTCTCTTACAGTTCTGCATGCCAAAAGTCTGAGTGTTTCACTGGGTTGACACCAAGGTGTTGGCAGGGCTGCACTCCCTTCAGAGGAAGGTGCTAGGGCAGAATCTGTTTCCTCACTTTTTTCCCAGCATCTCATGCTTTATTCCTGGCATTCCTTGGCTCATGGCCCCTTCCACTGTCTTCAAAGCTGGTAACACCTCTCCTTCCATGGTGACATCACTTTCTGTTCTTCTGTAGTCAAATATCCCTGTGCTTCCCTCTGATAAGGACACTTGTGATTTAGGGCTCATCTGGATAATCCAGGATAATCTCTCCACCTCAAGATCCTTAAGTTAATCACATTGGCAAAGGTCACTTTGCTGTGTAAAATAAGGTCCACAGGTTCCAGGGATGAGAAGCAAATATCTTCAGGAGCCATTATTCAGCCCATCACCTTATGCTCTCTAGTCCTTGAAGATTCATGTTCATCTCACCTGAAAAATACATTTATCACCATCCATGTATCCCCCAAAGTTGCAACCCATTAGAGCATCAACCCACAGTCCAAAATCTCATCTAAATATCATCAGCACAAAAGTCCCAAATCTCACCATCTAAATTACATATAGGTGAGACCTTGGGTATGATCCATCTTGGGGCAAAATTCTTCTCTCTATGGACCCATAAAACTAGAAAATGAATTATTTACTCCCAAAATACAGTGGTGTGCCAGCCCTAAGATAACAGTAAGAGATGGCAGTGTTACTGCTCATATGACATTCTTAAATATCTGGTGGGTCTTCCCTGTATGTCATGGGAATTCATTCCATTAGACAAGGGGGTCCCACACAGATCTTTACTGGAGAATTCTATCTCTATGCTTGCCTTCTGCTGAGATGGTTGAGAGGATCCCAGTCACAAGCTTAAAAAAAAAATCCTCTGTGTGAATGAATATTTAGGTTTTTTGATCCCTCAGAGGCACTTGCAAAAGTTGCTCAGCCTGCCCCTTGTTTTTTTTTTTTTTCCTTTAGAGCATGCTTTCCTGACAGTAAATCTGTTTGCAGTTCTTTTGAAATCTGGACAGGCTGAGAATTTCCCAAATCATTAGATTCTGGTTCCTTCTGGCTTATCAGTTCTTTTCTCAATTTGTCTCTTTCCTTTCACATTTTAGTAGAAGCAGCAGGATGAAACCAGTTTGTGCCTTCAATACTTCACTTAGACATCTCCTTAGCCAAACATCCAAGTTCATTATTTACAGATTCAGATTTCCATATACCTGTAGGACATCATTCAGCTAAGCTTTCTGTTCTCTATATAGCAAGGACTCCCCTTTCCTCCACTCCCCAAAATCACATTCCTCACTGACCAGTGGTGAAGTGATTAAATTGTATTTGATTGCAGGAGCTGAAGAAATGTATCTGGAGGAAATAAACTTGCTTAAGACTTGGAGAATTTCCAGCAAAAGCAGCTGCTTCAAGGGTTGAGGACATTGAGAACAAGGGTGTATTCCAAGAGAGGTAAATGATGTCAAGTGGTTTTCTTTGGCCCTTGATGAGTCAGGAGATGTTACTGATGCTGTTCAGTTGTTTAACTGAGGAACGAATGCCAAGTTTGAAGTGACTGAAGAACTGATTTCTGTGAATACACCATGTGGAACAAATATGGATGAAATTTTCTCAAAGAAGTTGAGAATACGCTAATTCAGTACAACTGAATGGAATGGAATTTGATACAACTGATGTGGGATCTGCTATGGCATGCTACAGTTGACAATGGTCAAAATATATATAGGGCAGAAAAAGGCTTAGCTGGACAAATTTATGAAGCCTGTGAAGTTTTAGGTGTGGACAGACTATGGTTATTCTCTGTCTTACTCATCAGGGGGTAATTTGCAGAAAATATTTGAATCTATCATGTGCTACTGCAATCAATAAATAATGTCAATAGTGAATTTCATCTGCTCTCATAAGTTAATCATTTTCCAAACTGTGCATTTTGTCAGAAATGGAAACTGAGGGTTCTGGCTTGCCCAATGCATAGCAGTTCAATGACGTAGCAGTAGTAAAGCTTTATGGGAATTTTTCTTCTAGGGTAGGAGACGTGTTGTCATGTCTGGTACAATGATGGACTGTACTGCTCTCTAAGAAGTAAAACTGATGTTGATGACAAGGGACAGTAACTTTGAGCCCCTGTTATGTGAGATATTATTATTGCTTTCCCCTCAAGAACTCCATTCTTTTCATTGGTAGACCTATATTACAAAAATTATACTCTATTATTATCATATCTTGAGTTTTGTCAATAATATAAACTTTGTGGCTATTTGTTTCTCTAGTCATAGAAGTATTTACATAATATTCTTGATTTTTTTCTCCTGATTCCCAAGCTGAAAATATTGACTGTCAGGCTCTTGTCAGAAAAAGGTAGCTGAGCCCTGGTGTAGATGATGCTTCCACCTCATAGCCTTGTTAGCTGTACCAACTACCCTTAACTTGGGCAGGGCTCAGGCTTCACAAATTTGTATATATACCTTACCATGGAAATTAGCACCCTCCATTAAGTGTTTTGCAAATAGCACACTAAAATCTCATAGCAACACTAGGACAGAAGCACTACAATTATTTCCATGTTATAGGCAATTAACTTGTGGTGTAGGGAGTTAAGTAACTTCTCGAGATGACCCAGCTGGCAACTGACTGAGCTGACTCTAGAGTTAGAGGGTTGAGAATTTTTTCTTCTGGGAACAGCTAATAATAAAAATTTTAGGCTTTGTGAACCAGATGGTCTCTGTTGACATGACTCCATTGAGCTGTTGTAGTGAGAAATCTGTGGCGACAGATTATAGTAAGCAAATGGGTGTGGCTGTGCTCCAATGAAACTCTATTTACAAAAACTCTATGTCTCATCCGTTGATGTCTGTTTGGATCTGGTTGTAACCCCAAGTTCCTCCAGTAAAAGTGAATTTTTGTGATGTGAAGGGTCTAGTTTGAACACTGACCATAAACTAGGTATTCTCTTCTAGACACTGGGTATAAGGCAGTGAGAAAGGAAGCAAAAATCACACCCTCCTGGAGCTTATGTCCTGGTGAAGGAGATAGACAACAAACACGATAAATAAGCAAAAAAACCTGGACTGTTAGATGTTGATCAGGAGATACAATAAGCAGAAACAATGATAAGAAGAGTGTGTGTGTGTGTGACATTTTAGTTAGGCTCTCCAGGGAAGGTCTCACTGAGAAGGTGACCTTTGAGAAAACACCTGAAGCAAGTGAGAGAGAGAACAGCTGTAGAAATATCTGAGGAATGAACTAACTGTTGGTGAGTTTTGATGAGAAGGGTGACAGGAAGGCGGTGGCAGCCATGTTTCCTTCTGAGTTCTGTTTTCAGATTCCTTTCCCTGCTCTCTGGCTGTAGGCTGTCAGGGCCTCTCAGGGTAGCAGACGAAGCAAGGGTGGGGCAGAGGGCAAGGGTCAGGCATGGCTTAGGCCTGCCCATGGGCCTCCTTTCTGGTGGCAGGTAGGCAGCCTGAACAAAGGAGCACTGGCATTTGAATCTAGAGCTCAGCCCTCCAAACCTTGCTTAGGAAGAAGTCAGGAGAGGGTTCTACCATTCCTATCATGTGGCTCTCCCTTCAGCCTGGCATCCCATCTACAGCTCAGCAAATTCTTCTTCTCTGGAACTAGTCACCCACCCCACCCCCAACCCCATTCCTTCCACCTGAACCTCTGTGCAGCCAGATCTCACTCTGCCACGAGCACACCACTAATGCCTCTGAGCATCACAGCACTCACTGGGGGGTGGGAGGAGGGTACACACCACAGGGCTTTAGCTACATAAGTCCCTTCTAAATGGAAAAGTACCAGGGCAGCATTTCCCCATGTGTTGATCCACTATGGTAGGCCCAGAGCCAGGACCAGAGTGAGCTGGGTCAGGCCCTGGGACACACAACGGAAGGAGCAAGCTCAGAATCGGTAACTCACCCACCTCACCCCACTCCTGGCCCTGGATGAGTGTTCCACGAAGAGTCTATGGTCAAGAAGGACAGAAATGCTGGCTTGCACACATTATCTTATTGCATGATTCTTCTGATCCATTATAAAGAGTGTGCCCCAAGCATTTTTAAGTAAGAAGGTGGCAGATAAAATGGTCAGCATGTTCCAAACTGCTTGAACCACAGAACTCCTTCTTATGAAGTAGAGAGATGGCTTTATTTCCAGAGGGTCTTATGCTTGGAAAGAGAGCAGCAGATGCATATTATTTCTCAATGTACCTCCTTATCTCATTACTTATACATTCTTTATACGATGCCCAGTCTCCTAAACTGGTCTGACTTATACCCTGAACCCACAGTGCTGACAAATGCTCTGCAGGGCATGGCGACCCAGTCAAAAGTCTCAGTTGCTGCTTCCCGTGCAAATGGCACTTATAAATGTATGGTTATTTCATCTTCAGACTATTCCCTCCCTCCTCTTACTCATCCTACGGTAAGGTAATCCAGAGCAGTAGACTATCCACATGTTAAAAGGTCAGAGCTGCACTGTCCAATATAGTAGCCATCAGCCATGGGAGGTTATTTAAATTACAGTGAATTGTAATGAAATAAAGAAATTCAGTTTCTTGGTTGTCATTCCAATGTTCAAGAGCCACACGTGGCTGGGGGCTACCATATTGGATCACGCAGTGATAGAACATGTCCATCCTTGCAGAAAACGCCATTGAATGGCTCTGATGATTTGCACAGAGCTCCACGGCCTTTTGCAGGCTGATAAGATGCTAGAAGAGGACATCTGAGCCAGGGCTCCCTCAACAGACTGCTCTGGGGGAAGAGCTGCTCCCATGCAACCAGGACTATGCACCTGAATGGTCCGCAGTCAAAGGAGGGCGGGAGGGACATGATGGTGTAAGCCACCGGCAGGAGGCTGAGGAAGAGCACCAGCAGCAGAAGGCCCATGTAGAAGTTGTTGGATCGGGAAGCTTTGAACACGCGTTCGTGGGGCACATTGCTGCTCATCACTGCCCAGCACTGGAAGTACATGGAGGTCAGCAGGCGCAGCACGTTGATGCCTACCAGTCCTGGAGCATAGAAGGAGCCCATCCTGGAAGGGCAGAAACCACATACTCGGTTGGCCCCCCAGAAGGTGAGGCCAAGGAAGGATGACAGGAGGAAATGGGGTAGATGGATTAGGAGCACGAGGCCTCACTGTCTTCCCTGCAGGTTCTGAAGGCAGTGGTCTCCCATTTAAGCTGGACATTTATTGCCAAGCCATAGCCACCCATTCCTCAGGAGAGGGAGATCTCCAAGCACCACTGGCTTGGGTTCTGACCATGAGGCACCTAACAAATTATTTGGCCTCCTGACTCTTTCTCTGTGGTTCCCCTAAAACAATAGTGCTACCCAGAAAAGTATCTGAAGTTCTTAAATGAAGAGAATGGGACACCAGCTTTCAGTGAGCCCTCAGCCTCTTAAAAGTCTTTGGTTGAAATTACTCAGCCTTTTCTTCTAACCCCCGCCTCAGAGGAGGAAGACCCTTGGCTCCTTTCCTCCTCCTCTCCTACCTATTTTCTCCCTCCTCCCTCTTCCCTTTCCTCCTCTGTGTCTCCTCCTCTCTCCCTTTTGCCTTCTCCTTCCTCCCTTCTCTACTTCATCCTTTTTTCCTTCCTCCTCCTCATTCCCCTTCAGGCTTCCTCTGTTCCTCTCCTTTCCTCTTTGTCCGTGGTAGCCCACGAGTAGGCCATGATATGGTCCTGGTTCTCATCTTGTCCTGTCCTCTATCTGTCATCTGAAAGGAGGCAGTTCAGAGAGGCCTGAGGATTTGTCTAACCTCTTCCCCCAGCTAGCTGGGAGGCCAAGCCTGAGATTCCAGTTTTCTGACTTCCCTGATGAGGTGGTCCCCAAACAAAACGCATAGCTCACCAGATCATTCCTTGGTTGAAGATCAAACCAAGTACATTTCCACTAATATCAAACTCAGCATATGACGGCTGCAGGGGGAGGCAGACAGAGAGAAAGGAAGTTGTTAGGCATTAGCTAGCCTCCATGACCAGCCAACTGGCTAAGCCAGGGACACTCCATCCCAAAGAGCCTGCTCTGGTGATCTGAGAGGAGCCTTGGATTCATGGTTCTGTTTCTTTAACACATTTTCTACATTTCAAGGAAAGTTTTGAAATACTTGAAGTTGAAAGTTTTTCCAATTACTTTTTCCATTAAAAAAGTGAGAGATTTTAACCTTTTAGGGCCTGCAGGCCAAATGTGTATTCTTGGGAGGACCCTGGCCCCAATGAGAACATTTTATCAATGCTCTAATCAGAAATTTACCTTAAAATTATAATCAAGGAATAAATCTAACAGGTAACCAAATGCAAATAGTTAAATGAGGGATCAAATGATAGTTTTAAAAGCAAACAAGCAAACACAATAATTAAACCACTCCTCCACCTGTCTTTTCTCCTTATCATTTTCCTCTAGTCTGAGAGTAGTTCGTGCAAAGGAAAGAGCTCAGCCAGACTCTGATTTTCAGAATGTTGGAGATTTGTCAACTATTTGAAAGACTGCAGATTGTGTGAGCACTGGGGAGTGAGGGGTCCTCAGGCAACATGCTTAAATCGACTTCCCCATTTGTCCTCTGGAAATGGAAGTCAAGAGAGACAGAGAGGAGGAAGAGGAAGAAATTAGGAGAGAAAGGAAGGTCAGGCATGGATCAAAGGAGGAAGAGGAAATGTGCATTTTCCAAAATTAATGGAGGTTTAGTCTTGGGACCTTAAAATGAAATGTTTAAAAATATTTTTGAAAACTTCTCATCTGCTGTGTTTTGTGTCCTGGTTAGAAAAATTGTCCTCACCCCAAGATTGTAACGTTATATACGGTTTCTTTTAGACATTTATGATTTAATTTTTTGATGATGAAAACTTTGATGTACCTACAATTTATGTATATAGATGAAATGGGTGAGAGATATAGTCCCTTCCCCCAGTGGTCAACCAGTTGTCTCCACCCTTTGTTATAAAATCCTTTCCCATTGGATTGAAAGACTGCCTTTATCTTAAACTAAATTTCCACATAGATTATTTCATATAGATTGTATTTCTGGATTTTCTATTCTGTTCCATTGATAACTTTGGCTGTTCCTTAGTATTAGTTTTAATTATTATAGCTTCATAATATGTTTTAACATAATGGTAGGTCTAGTCCCTTTCATTTTGCGGTCTTAAAATGTTTCCTGGCTATTTCTACATGTTTATTTTATTTTATTTTTTTTTCCACAGATATTATCTCACTTTATTTCTGTGAAAATCTTTTTTTAAAAATTTTTTATAAACATATATTTTTATCCCCAGGGGTACAGGTCTGTGAATCACCAGGTTTACACACTTCACAGCACTCACCAAAGCACATACCCTCCCCAATGTCCATAATCCCACCCCCTTCTCCCAAACCCCCCCCCCCCAGCAACCCTCAGTTTGTTTTGTGAGATTAAGAGTCACTTATGGTTTGTCTCCCTCCCAATCCCATCTTGTTTCATTGATTCTTCTTGTACCCACTTAAGCCCCCATGTTGCATCACCACTTCCTCATTCTACATGTTTATTTTTAGACTGAAATTTAGTATTATTTGGGGATATTGTTAAACTTATAAATTAATTTGAGGGCAATGACATCTTAGCAGTTTCCTTTTGTCCTATTAAAGATGGCATCTTCTTTGAACATGAGGTTCTTTCAACCTTGTTCTCGGACGAGATTATGAAGTTTTCCTCACTGTGAAGAGAAGTTGAGTAGGCTTGTGCAAAATTGTGGCAGGCAACTAAAAGAAAAAAAAATGACAGAAACCTGTACTGCAGCCCTTACCTAGGCCAGGTACCTTACTGCAGGTCATGATGAAGATGACACGAGTAAACAAGATATGGAGATCAGTTAAGGGGTAGTGCCCCTCCCAGCCCCCAACAACAGTGACAGAGGGACAGCGAGTGAGGTGTTGTGGAAGAGACACACACAGGACAGAGGAAGCCAGACATTCTGCCTTATCACAGAAGGCCACTACAGAGAGGAGATGACACACATTTAGAAAAAGCAGTTTCCCAGGTAGGGGAGGAAGAAGAGTATCTCAGGTGGAGGGAATGAGTGCAAAGAGATTATCAAAGCATAATCCAGAAGATAGCACCAATGGTTACTATGTGCTTGGTTTGTCCCAAGACTTTCTGAAACATTCAGGTCCACCTGCCCTCTCCCACCCCAGGATTTCATTATAGTCTCAAAAATTAAAAACTACCATTTCTAGGCTGCCTGGGTGGCTCAGTTGGTTAAGTGTCTGCCTTTGGCTCAGGTCATGAATCTCAGGATCCTGGGATCAAGCCCTGCTTCAGGCTCCCTATTCAGCAGGGAGTCTCCTTCTCCCTCTCCTCATCCCTCGTGCTCACTCTTGCTCTCTCTCTCTCTCAAATAAATAAATAAAATCTTAAAAAAAAAAAGAAACTACCATTTTGTCTTATCCACTTCTGTTACCATTCCTACACCTTGCTCGGTATGGACTCCAAAGGAGGGTGGTCTTTGCCTTCCCTAATGAGAGTTGATGCCACTTTGGCATTTCTCTACTACCATCTGCTCAGTACCAAAGCATGTGATCTACCCTTCCCATAGGCCAAATGTGAGATAGGAAGGTCATATTGTTAATTACATGGGGGAAAAGTGGAGTTTCCTCTCGGAAGGCAAATAGGTCACTTAAAGGAAATAAAGATGAAATGCTTCACTATTTTGCAGAGCAGAGACTGGCATCAATTATCCAAATAAATGCCCAAGAATGCATCTGACTATATCGGATAGGATGGTTGAGACCCCTCTCTGTGGGATGTTCAAGAAATGGTGACCTACAAATCCAGCCTCCAGGTCCCAGCACCAACAGTAGTTCATGAACCGGACAAAACAAGCCCGCAGGAAGTCCCCCAGCAGGATGGTGATGTACGTTACCAGCATGTCAGACACTGTCAGCCTCATAAATTCCTGCAAGGGGCAGCACAGGAAAAAAAAAGCATGGTCAGGGTCAAACCTTGTCCATTTCTCCCAGCTGACTGCAGCCACGCAACGTCTTCCCTACCCACTTGAATCTTTTCTGTGACCTGCTGGTTCTTGGTGGCACAGAGATGGTACAGAAAAAGGACCCCAGGCTTTGGAAAATCCTTATTTTTAGTTCCCAGTTACCAATCATCTTTTGCTTTTGGAATAGTCTCTGAGCCTCTCAAAGCTGATAGTGATAACAACCTTGCAGGGTTATTGGGAAGCTTAGCAATTATGCATGCAAATTGCCTGGGACATTGGCAATGCCCAGTGTATGGCAGTTATCAGCACTATTGCACAGAGAGAGGATCTAAAAGGCTCCCTCCTTGCTTCCTGCACCTCCTCTGAAATGTGGCTGCCCCCAGCTACCGCTGAATCTGACCATCGTCCCTGGGGACAAGAGCCAGCATTCTTCATCTCCTGCTAATTGGATTTTTGGCTTGTCATACAGAGATAATAATGCAGGTTTTTTCATGAGGCACATAATAGAAGAGCCAAAAGCAAAGTTTTTCTCTGCTTTATAGAGTGTATATAATTTATTAATTTAAAAAATTGGAAAATATCTACCAGGCATCATCACAACCTTTAAGACATCTGTCTAATAGCCTTGGAGTTCCTTGGGGGCACAGGGTCTGTTTTATTCATTTTTGTATCCTTCAAGATGATTAATGAATGTTTGCTGGATGAACGGCTGATGAGTTTTCAGGATTATTCCTCAATAAGAATTCAAGTTAATGCTCCTAAGTATCAGACAAATCAACATGTATCAAGTCTATTCTTCTGTGCAAGGTGATGCTCTGGGACCTGGGGTGGAGGCGGTGAAGGATACAGGTGAGCAGGATGTAACAGCTCAAACCCATCATTACTGACATGTTCAGAAAGAGACAAGCTTTAACCAGTGTTGGGAACAGTGACGGGCATTCAGGGAGGAGGGCAAGAGAGACATCTTCCAAGGGTCCGAGACAGGACATGAGAAATTCTATTGCAGAGTATTCCAAAGGAACCACGTATGTAATGGACTCTCTTTTGCCTTCTAAGGAGGGTGGGTTTTATTGACTTGAAGACTCTTTCTCTATTATACCCTGTGATGGCTTTAGAAATGCAGGAGCTCAGGAAGCTGGATTGCTTTGTACATGAATGTACAGAGGAGGAGGATTTCAAGAATATGGGGGGAATCTGGACTAGAAGAGATAAGAAATGGTGAGTCTGAGCCCTCCATGGAGGAACTAGGGAAAAAAGTCTCCTAGGACCCCACGGGAAGGAAACTCTGCTACAGGAAAAAATCTGCTGGTGGATTTATAGACAATGTTTGATGGGCTATGTGATACATCCCTTCCTTCATTGTACTTCACCACCCTCAGTTAAAAACACTGCTGTCTAATGCTTTGTGTGATTGGGTTCTTCATCACAACCCATGAAGAAGTAATAAACTCTGCATCTCAGTGTGGTGGCATAGGAAAGAAAAGCCCTGGGCAGGAGATGGAGTTGAGGAAGAAAGAACAGGTGATCCCTGTGTTACCTGAAAATACTTCAAGTTTCTGCCCAGGAAGGCAAAGAACATTAGCCTTTGAAGTCCATACTATGCAAGCTACTGGAATGGTGGTGACAGTGCATAAGGTGAAATGGTAGTTGTTAATATTTGGGACTAATGAAAACCATCAATTCTCTTTACAAAAATGCACAGATGCATATATGGACACGGATCCTGCCTCCAGTTTTTAGGAGTATTTATTCCTTATTTTGAGATGGAGAACCATAGGCTTTCAGTGAAATCTGAAGTAAGACTCTAAATGAATCCAAGTGGTATTAGACCAGTGAATGGAGCATGTAGAAAAGTATGTGGGATGCTGAAAAAAAATGGGAAAGAGAAAAGGTAAAAGTTTCCTAGGAAATACTGGCTTGATGTTTTGGTGTCTTAAAAATAGAAACATCCAGAAAGAAATAACAAAGAACCGAGAACAGGGATCACTTTTGCAGGACAACGTAATTACTCACAATGCCCACTGCTGTCTCCCAGCAAGAACCCCGGGGCACATCTGCAGGGTGCAAGGGTGGCCGGGGGACACTCTCGTTCCAACCCGAGGCGTTGTAATAGTTAAACAGAGTCCAGTGAGTGATGTTCTTTATTGTCTCTTCATTAGAAAGCTAGAATGAAAGATGGAAATGTGGGGTTGGAAGGAGGCAGGGATGGTTCAATTGTTTCCAAGGGAACAACAATTAAAGCTAGAATATGCCACCAGTCTGCCACCTAGCCTCTGCCTTACCTTTCAGTGGTTTCTACAGAAATGCCCTCCCCAGCCTTTCAGTCTATACAGGAGAAGGGGCATTTGGCTGAAATCCTTGGGTCTTTTCCGTGAGATTTTTTCTAAGTTACTATCTGTCTGTCCATCCATCCATCCAACCATCCATCCAATCATCTATCATCCAGTGGAATGCTGATCATTCTTCTTTTGAGAGTAATGTTTTTCAGGATCTATTCTAGGCATGTAAGGTAGAGATGACACAAGAGTGAAAAAGAAAGACAGGCTTCCCTCAGAAAGTTCACAGTCTGGAGGTGAGAGAGGTGAACAGACAATTATAGAATAGAGTGATAAGAGCTATGGGAAATATTCCCCAGGGACCAAGGAAATCCATATCAGACCATGGGGCCACAGAGAACTTACTGGAAGCAATGACATCTGAGACAAAACCTCAGGGAGGATTAGTCAATGAGTTAAACATGGGGAGAAGAGTGGAGAGACAGGCAAGAGAAAATTCTGTCCCATGGAGGAAGTGTGAGGTTCAAGAGAGCGGAAGAGTTCACTGGGGTAGGATGAAAGCCAGAGATGAAGGTGGAGGGGTAGGCAAGTTATTCCATGCTTAAAATCTTCCAATAGTTTTCTGTTAAACTCAGGTAAAAGTTCATACAGCTCCGTAATGAGAAGGTAGAGGTGGGGAAGAGGACCATCATCATCTGACCCTTTCCTTGGATTCAATTTCCCCTTCTTCCCTCCACTCTATTCTTTGCTATCCTACAGTTCCTTGTTTGCACCAGCTGTTCCCTCTGCTTTTTCCAATGTCTGCTAAGACTCCCCAGGTTGGGTGGGGGGAATTCTGGAGTCCCTCCTATGGACTGTCATGCTTCCCTGGGCTTGCCCCCACTGGAGCACATGCCACAATATGCTATACTGAATGAGTCTGTCTCCCAGCTGAGATGTAAATATCCTTGGGACAGGACTGTGTCTTGCTGTCTGCTGTACCCTCAAGGCCTGATATAGTGGGTGCTCCATGACCGTCTAGTGAGCAGTGATGGAAGGTGGAGTCAACTATGAGATATCATGTCAATAGACACTTTATGGCAGCTATGATGCAATATAGGAAAGGCTGCAGATAAACTATTAAGGATACCAAATGACATGTATATGATGTAAAGAGACTACCTAAAAAAAAGACAGTAATGACCTGCAACAAAACATTAACAATGGTTGTATTTGGGTAATAGGATTCTGGGGATACTTTTTTCTTCATTTTACTTTTCTCAATTTTCCAAAATTTCTTTAATTAATAGGGATTATGCATAAGGAAAATATAGCTGAAAAAGGAAATCTCATGGGCACCAGGGATTAGAGGAGTTTGTGGTCTTTACCTTGAGATGAACATCATCCATCAGGGCCAAGAGAAATGTGTAGAGGTTCCCCAAGAAGAGTGCAAAAATGCGTCCCAGCTGCCACTTTAGTCCAATGCGCGGGTGATAATTCTCCAGAGCAGCAATGGTTTCAAACAAAGGGGGACAAAACATACCAAGCAGGGACATCACAATTTCTACCTGAGAAATCAGTAAAGCCTGGATTACTTGGGTCATCTGTATCACTTGTTTGGTCACCATCTCTGTACTCCCTAAGGCCATGCATCTCCATCTCCTTGTTGCCCCCTCTTCCACCTCTGGAGATGCCCTCAAGACTCCACAACTTACTATGTGACTGTGACTAAGCTGCCAACATGCCTGGAACTGTCAGCCTATGTCCCAGACATCATAATTGCTCTGTGACTGGATGCTGTCATGATTGTTGCTATTGGTATTGATAAAAATGGCAAATTTTCTTTGAGAAATAAATGGGTTAACATATGGAACAGTTATTTGTGTTCAGTCAAAGTCATGAGCTGGGCAAGAGTCACTGTGGTAGCTCTTATCTCAGGAGCATGGAAGACAGGAAGCTGAGATCACAGAAGGGAACTAACAGCAGAGGGACATGGTAAAAAGTATGGCATCTGGAGTCAGTTCTCTGGGTTTGAGCTCCAGCTCTAACCCTTGCTGGGTTTGTAACTTAGAACAAGTTACATAACTTCTTTGAGTTTCTTGTTTCTTCACATGTAAAGTGGGAATGACAGTTTTTTATTGTGAGAGTCAGATGAGATTGTGGACATAAGTCTGCTAGCCTGGAGCCTGGTAAGCACTAAATTTGGCTCCAATTTTGGGAGAATCCTGACTTGTATAACTGAACCTGACCATGGTAGCATATTTTTTTTTCTTCAAATAAAACTGCTCCTCTAGTACAGAGTAAATCCTTGAACAGCTGACCAAAGTGCAGGTGGGTCGACTCTTCTGGGCTGGTTCTGACACCCTTATACTCTATCACACTGTCTGTTGGCTTGGCTACTCATCACCTTCACAAATGTTCATGCAGTGTTTCCCACCTGGACCCAGCCATCACTGTGGTGTATCACTGCACCACATCCACCACCGCCCTTCTTCACATGTGTGTTTAATGCATAGCCTAATTCCTGCCTTTCCCACAAAGTCCCCCTGCCTCTCCAGCTCACATAGAACTCTCCATCTGGCACACATCTGTAAACCAAAACATCTTAGTTGATCACTATTCCTGCCCACTGCTGTTCATGTTTTGGTTTATTCTTGTCAAGTCTGCTTCCTAAGGAAACTGCAATCTGCTTAAGGGCAGGATTCATCTCAGGCATCTTTTGTATCCCTCTCATACCTTAGTGATCTGATGTTTTAGATAAATTAACTGTAAAAGCATGTAGCTTAAAAACATTCATTCTGATTATTGCCTTTATTTTAAGAAAAGAATTTATTTATTTACGAGAGAAAGAGAGAGCACAGAGGGAGAGGGAGAGGGAGAGGGAGAAGCAGATCCCCACTGGAGCAGGGAGCCCAATGTGGGGCTTGATCCCAGTACCCTGGGATCATGACCTGAGCCAAAGGCAGACACTTAACCACTTGAACCACACAGGTGCCCCATTATTGCTTTTAAACCATAGCTTTAATCCATTTATATTTATTGTAATCACTGACATTAATCTATCTGATTTTATGCTTTATATTTGTCCTACCAGTTGCACATTTCTTTTTCTATCCTTTTTTGCTTCATGGGAAGAGATAGATTCTTTTTTATTATTTAATTTATCTAGCTCATGATTCTGTAGATCAGTAATTTTTCTCTGGGCTTAGGTAGGTGGTCTTTTGCTGGTCTCATGTGGATTCATTCACATATCTATGGTTCAGATGGTTGATGACTTCATTCATATGTCTGCTAGTTGACTGGCTGTCATGTAGAGTGATGAGATAACTGAGCAATATGTCTCTCATCATTCAACAGCCTAGTCTGAAACTGTTCACATGGTGGAGATCTTAGGGTTTCTAAGAGGGTAAGTTCCAAAACACAAGCATTTTTCAAGTCTACTTATATCATGGTTGCTATTGTCTCATTGTTAAAGCAATTCACATGGCTAACCTAGCTGGATTCCAAGGGTGGGGAAACAGATTCTACCTCTTCATGAGAGGAGCTAGAAAATCATATTGCAAAGAAATATAGGAATATAAGATGGGGAAAAACTTGGAGCCATTTTGCTAACTACTAAAGATGTTAAGTTCCCAAAAGAGATTTATGAACTCAATATAACCATAATGAAACTTTAATGAGTTTTATTGTGGATCTTGATGAGAGAACTCACTTTACCAGATATCAAGACATACTTTAAAGGCATAGTTTATCAGTGTATTTCTTAGGGCAGGCACAGGTAAATAAATCAGTGGTATAGAATAGAGAGCTCAGAATCACACTCATACATGAACAGATACTTGATTTAACTTTATACTTGATTTATGACGTATGGCACTGTAGAGCTGTGAAGAAAGGATCACCCTTTTAATAGTTGGTGTTAAGACAACTTATTATTCAGTTGACTGACATGCTAATTATAATCCAGCTTTAATAACCTATAAGAGACTAATAAGACGTGACTCTTTTTTCAAATGTTCATTCTACTTAACTGGAAAGGGATGTGATTTCACTTTTTAAATATGTCCTATAGGGTGGCTCAGTCATTGGGTATCTGCCTTTGGCTCAGGTCAAGGTCTGGCCTACTGGGATTGAGTCCCACATTGTGCTCTGCGCTCTGCAGGAGGCCTGCTCCTCCCTCTCCCACTCCCCCTGCTTGTGGGCCCTCGCTTGCTGTGTCTCTCTCTGTCAAATGAATAAATAAAATCTTAAAAAAACCCCAAAATATGTCCTATAATCTAGATTTTCAATAATTCAGCTGAATTGCATAGGAACCAGTATAATTTTCCATGTTTGCTCTCAGCATTCACTTCTACAGAGACGGCCTTTTTACCTCATTTCTTTCATACCAGCTGACATTCTGCATTTTGGAGAATTCCTGGGATCGCTTCACCACAAAGTAAATGAGGTACCCACTTCCACACAAACAGCAGATGATAAGAAAATTGGCCAGGACCCGGAGAAATCTTGTCAGATGAATATTTTCTTCTTTGTTACTCTCTTGTTCATCCACTATTGATTCCTTAATGTGTGGAAATAAGATGTGAGTAAGGACAGGCTAGGAACAAATTGGGTTCCTGAAATGACTGCTTAGTATATTATCATAAATGAAATAATCCAGAGGAGGTGCTGCAGAGCACTGTTGCCTTATGGAGAATTTT
>NC_081563.1:111852382-111940402 GCF_022355385.1 Mustela nigripes
CTTCCTTCCTTCCTTCCTTCCTTCCTTCCTTCCTTCCTTCCTTCCTTCCTTTCTTTCTTTCTTTCTTTCAAGTTTTACTTATCTATTTTTTGATAGAGAGAGAGAAAGAGCACACAAGTGGGGGAGAAGGGGCTAAGGGAGAGGGAGAGAGAGAATTTCAAGCAGACTCCTCACTCAGCATGGAGCCCCATATGGGACTCAACAAGAAACCCAATCCCATGACCCCAAGACCATGACCTGAGCCAAAGTGAAAAGTCCAGTGCTCAACCGACTGAGCCACTCAGGCACCTCAAGAATTGTTTTCTTTCAGAAGATATACCTTGTTGTTATTCCCATTTTGGTACACGTGATAACAAAAGCTTAGATTTATTGAATACCTACTGTATGCCAGTTGTGGTGCTAAACACCTGTTTTGTATCACCCTCATAATCCCAATAACAAACCAACGTAGTAATTTCTATTATCACCCATGTCATAGATACTTGGCCCAGAGAGATCTCAGCAACTGTCTGACTGGGATTGTTTTAAAACTATAGAGCAAATAGATTAAAATGACATGTTAACAATACTGAGTCTTCTAATTCAGGGGCCAGCAAACATTTTCTATTCTAATAGTAGGGCCACCTGGGTGGCTCAGTCAGTTGTGTCAAACTCCTGATTTCAGCTGGGGTCATGATCTCAGGGTTGTGAGACTGAGCACTGCATTAGGCTAAATGTTCATTGCAGTGTTTCCTTGTCCCTCTCCCTCTGCCAACTTGTACTCTCTTTCTCAAATAAATAAATAAATTAAATCTTTTAAAATTTTAATTATTTTTAAAAGATATTTATTTATTTATTTGACATAGAGAGACACAATGAGAGAGGGAACACAGGCAGGGGGAGTGGGAGAGGGAGAGCAGGGAGCCCAATGTGGGGCTCGATACCATGACCCTAGGATCATAACCTAAACAGAAGGCAGACGCCCAGTGACTGAGCCACCGAGGCACCCCTAAAATCTTTTTTTTTTTTCTTTTTCTTTTTAAAGAGCCATTATAGTAAATAGTTTTGGCTTTGCAAGCCATGTGGTCTCTTTCACAACTACTCAACTACCCCATAATACATGAAAGCAACCACTGACAATATGGAAATAAATAGGCATTGATTTGTTTCTATAAAATCTTCTTTACAAAAGTAGGCAGCAGGTTGGATTTGCCCCTGGACAATAATTTGTTGATACCTGTCTAATCTATGAATATGGTATATCTCCCTTTATTTAAGATTTCTTAATTTCTTTCAGAAATGTCTTATATTTGTTGTTGTTAATTCTATTCTTAAGAATTTTAAGTAATTTTATTGTAAATGGGATTAAAATTATTTTCTTTTTTAAAGAAAATAATTTTTCTTTATAATAATAATATAATATAATAATAATTTTTTATTTTCTTTTAAAAATTATTTTCTATTTTGCTGTTGTATATAAAAATATAATAGTCATATATATAATATATATATATTTAATTTTAATTTTAATTTTTATTTTAAGTAGGCTTCATGCCCAGCATGGAATCCAATGCAGGGCTTGAACTCATGACTTTGAGATCAAGACCTGAGTTGAGATCAAGAATCAGATACTTAACTAACTGAGCCACCAGGCACCCTTAGATTTTTTATTATAGACTTTGCATCCTGCATCAGTAACTCTCTATGAAGACAGAAATAGTTCATGGTGGACCCAAGACAATAAATGAGGTCTCCTGATTACCTAAGTACTGGGAAGGAGACTTTTCTAATCAATGAACAGTTACTGTATTCAGGTCCAGGTTTAACTAATTTATCAAGCAGTTAATATACATTAGCTCTGCAGTTTTCATATATGCTCTGTTATATAAAGTTATTATCTCTGATTTTAATAGACTCAGAGAAAAAGCCCTCACCTTGCCAGATGTTCAAAGGGCTTCAGACATAGGCACTGACCTTCTTTTTCTCTCTTGGGTAGGTCTGGAGGAAGAGGCAAAGCCTCCGTTGACCCCTCTTTTGCCTTTGGATGCTCCAACAGTGCCTCCCCCCACCTCCACCCCCGCTCAACTGCTGCCAGAAGGAGAAGGGAAGAGAGCCTAGTCAGCTCCCTGCATTACCCACTGCCAAGCTGTCAGGACTGTGGGCTCATGAAACCCATGTAGTGAGCTGCTCAGCCCAAGCTCTGCCCCTGGTGGATGTACCTGCCCTTTGTAGGCATTGGTGAGTGGGAAGCTGCCAGGAAGGGCCAGAAGAGAGGAGAGGGAAGAAGACAAGGCAATTAAGCGTGTTGTAAATCTGACCTTTGGCAGGTCCTGGGGGAAAGAAAGTCTGATCAGATGGGAGACATATTGAACTATAAGAACTCCAAATGGTTTTTATAGACATGGAGGAAATAAATAAGATGTGCCACTCTTCAACATACTAGCTTCTGTCTTCATTCATTTGTTTACCCCTAGGTTTGCTTTTATTCTAAAAAATAGAGATGTGTAGGCCACTTCACATGTCTTTTGTGAATAAATTTATGAGGTAATTAAGTAGGAAGTTGCTGCATATTTAATTGACTCCTTTCACCCACACAAACCAGAGTTCTCAACTCTCTCTGGGGTTTCTAATCACTCAGAGAGCCTTTAAAGAATTTAATGCCAGGAACCCCCCAGCCCCTGACCAATTATACTAGAATCTCTGGGGGTTTGGGCCCAAAAGATTTTTAAAGCTGCCTAGGTGATTTAAACATGCATCAAAGGTTGAGAAGTGCAGCCCCAAATGATTCCTTCCAGTTTCTCTGGCAGAAAAAAGTTCCACAAGGAAACAGTCAGGACTAGGTCCCAGCAACCAAGATTCTCTGTCATATTACGAAACAGATGTGGGTACCAGTCATGGGCATTTTGTCTTGAAGGCTTGAGACCACGGCTCACACCTCTGGTAAAGCCTTTTCCACAAATTACTTGGGGATCTTATCTATCATGCCCCAACTTTGTGAAGTCTCCTAATGAGCAAAGGGACCCAGAATGCCTCGAGGAAGTGGGAACAATCCTGGGACACCTACCTTGAAGCTGGTGGTAATGGAGGCATATTTATTGTCGGCTGTCTCTGAATTCCCAATCAGGTAATCCCAGCTGGTGAACATCTTGAAGCTGAACGTGAAGTTAGCACTCTCCCCCTCACTCACACTGCCCTGGGTATTGCTGGCCATCCTGTAGGGTGCATACCATTGCTGTTAGCCCAGGGGAACCTTGGCCTCAGTTGGGCTGGGGCACAGGTAGTAGATATGCAATGAGGGGAAAGAGCCAAGATGATTCAAATTGAACTATACCCAGGGTGCCTTCCCCCCAGATTCAGAGTTCACAGCAAGCACACATGGTATCATCTGGACAATGAACCACTGAACCACGTTTTCTACCCTGACATTTGACTTCCTGTGGCTAGACTCCTCTGCCAATGTTGTTTGAGAACTCTTTGTGGGAACTCAATTCTCAAACCAGAATATCCTCTTCTAATTCACGTATCTTCTTGAACAAAAAAGATACTTATTTTCTGATATAAAACCCAACAATCCCTGAGGTAGTTGTTATGGAAACCAGTGACATGTACATCCTTCTCTTAAGCAAACTTGGTTGAAAGTCCCTTGGACCTGCCTCGTTACCCACCCATTTTATCCTACCTAGCCTCAACCTTGCTGTGGGAATCAGAATTTCAAGCAGATCCTCTCTCAGATACAATGTATGTATGGTAGAATTTGTTCCTCTTTATCTTATGGGATTTGCTATTCCACGGGCTTAGTTGACTTAGGTTTTTGGTTCATCAGGAAAACCTTCTATACACCTATACTCATCTGGGATAATAACAGGGAACATTGCAACAAACACAAGAGCTAAGAATAAAAGCAAGCCTATCCCCTGATAGATCTGGATGGGCAGCCACCCATCACCAAATGGTCACTATTGTGCTGGGCAGTCCCTCGTGAACAGCAGCATTTCCCCTTGAGAGGACATGACAGAAAGTTGTACTGGGCTAACGACTGACTTTTTGGAGTTTTTAACACCTGCTCTACTCCTTTCCTGCAGACAGGTGCTCTTCCGGGAGGAATGCTGAAGGATGGATGGGCTTTGCGCTCTTCCGGGAGGAATGCTGAAGGGTGGATGGGCCCGGTAGTCAGATTTGTGCAGGAGGCTGTGTCCCCGATACTACGTCAGCCTTTGCTGATTGGGGTTCCCTGGCTTAGAAGAAGGCAATTCATAGGCCAGAATTTTTCCTCAGAGAACACAAATTAAAAGGCACAGACATATTAGAATGTCATTTCTGGGTGCATGGGTGGCTTAGTTGTTAAGTGTCTGCCTTTGGCTTAGGTCAAGATCCCAGGGTTCTCAGATCAAGTCCTAAATTGGGCTCCCTGCTCAGCAGGGAGCCTACTTCTCCCATTCCTACTCCCCCTGCTTGTGTTCTCTCTCTCTCTCTCTCTCTCTCTGTGTGTGTGTGTGTGAGTGAAATAAATAAATAAAATCTTTTAAAACAAAAAAGTCATTTCTGACCACAGAGACAGATAGAGTTGGGGCCAGAGAGGACACCATGGTTAATCACATCACATATGTTCCTTCACGTTTTTTATTGATATCTTTACAAATGTGGAGCTCAGTACTCACATGCAAGCTAGAGTTACAGAGGAGCAGAATAGTTTTTCTGAGGAAGCTGACCTCTGGGTTAAGTGAAAACAGACTTGAAGACTTCTCCAGCCTTACCTTACCAGTTACATGCTCTCTCTCAAACAACACTGGCCTTTTGACAGGTTTTGGGACTTACTAAGATATTTGCTGCCTCAGGGCCTTTGCACATGCTCTTCCTTTGTGTAAAATGCTGTGCCCCAGACTTTCAAGGTGACTGGCCGTTCTCAGCATCATGTAAAGGTGTTTTACCCCTTTTCTGAAAACTTCCCTTATTATCCTGTTTATATCTTTTATATCACATATGACAATCCATATCTGCTTTATATGTCTCCTTGTTTTCTTTCTAAATCCCCATAAGAAGGTAAGGAGGCACAGAGTGGCCATGGGAGTGGGTTGTTTGTGTGAAGAAAATGAAAAGCCTGTAAAAGAGACAGTCATACTTACGATCTAATGACAATCATCAGGCTATAGCCGAACACGCTGACCCCCACCATAAAGTATGCCATGGGTAACCTGTACCTCAGCCACCCAATAGTCCTCTGGTTGTTGTAGTAGCCGTAGAAGAGAGCAGAATACTTGATGTAACCCTGTGGGATAGGTCCAAATGTTCTGGGTTTGTAAGCTTAGTGCAGATGGTCTCCAGACACTTTCATTCTACTGGGATTTCTTTCTTAGGGTTTAATGGGAATCTGAGAGGTGAAAGGAGGAATTCTGGGCATCCTTACTCTTCCTTCAAATTCCCCCAGTTTCTCCAGAGTCTATCCATGTCTCTGCGTCTCCCCTTCATTCTCTTTGTTCTCTATTACCCAGAATGCATACAGATACAAAACAAGGAGGACAGCTTTGCTAACATTGCGGATACAATGTGTGTGTGTGTGTGTGTGTGTGTGTGTGTGTGTGTGTGCCTGTGTGCATGCATGCAAGAAGAGCTCCAAATTCTTTCCCCTCACATTTCCAGGGTCTTAATGTCACACTCTGGAAGTAGGCTGGAGTCTGTGAACTTTCTCAGTATGAAACTTAAAAAGAAAACCATACCTTTACAGGGCTTACAGTCTAATCTAAACCTCAAGTTTTGTTTTGTTTTGGCTTTTAGGTATAATTGGCTTTAGGTATAATCAGTACACTTTTCAGGTGTGATACTAGCTTGGAATTTTAGCATTTCTTGTATGTCTTTGCTGAAGTTAAACGAGATTATTCTGGCCTCACACAGGTATGTATTTGGAAAGGGAAGGCAAATCTTAACAATCTTTTCATGTACTTAAGGTTGTTTCTTCTTTGATATGATACCTAAACTCAATAAATAAATAGTCATCACTTAAATATTAGTTGTAATGTGGAACCTGAATCACATATTAAGCTTTTCATATCTTGTTACATTAAACTCCATCGCAATCCCCAAAATACTGAGTAATTGAAAGGAGAAAAATATTAACTTTGCCATAGGGAATCCTGACAGACACGACTTTACCCAAGTGGTCACAATGTTGCCCATCATAACATGTATCAACATAGTATAACCCCAATTTGCCACCCTGAGAAGGGCACATTACCTCTGTGGCAACCTTCCCAATAATGTATGATCTCACTACAATCATGAGGGAACATCAAATAAACCCAAATTGAGGGACATTTTCCAAAACAACTGACCAGTTCTCCTCAAAAGTGTCAAGGGCACTGAAAGAGAACTGTCACAGATTTGGAGGAGACTAAGGAGAGAGGACAAATACAATGTATGATTTTGAATTTGGTCCTGGAATAGAAAAGGAATATTAGTGAAAAACTTGATGAAATCCAAATCAATTCTACACTTTAGTTAATAATATTATACCAGGGTTAATTTCTTAAATTGTTCTATGGGTAGATAAGACGTTATCATAAAGTGAAGCCAGGTGAAGGGTATACGAGAACTCTATACTATTTTTTGTGTGTGGGGGAATCTCTGTACTATTTAGGCAACTCTTCTGTAAGTCTAAAATTATCTCAAGATTTGAAGTTTTTAAAGCTTAATTGCTCTATCTTGTACTATCAAGATGTGGGATCTTTTACCCACACATAATGCCGTAAGATCATGGATTGGTCAAGTGGAAAATAATGGTTCCCTGAGTTATAAAAATCTGCCAAATGTTGAGGCACTTTGTACACATGTAAAAAATCACATGTTAATATCTTCATTGATCTCATCAGAAAAGCATCTAACCATTAAGAAACTGCCACTGTGATGGTGATGGATATAAGTTTTCCAAAGCTTTAATTTTAGCTTGAAAAATATAATTTAAGGGCCACCTGGCTGGCTCAGTAGGTGGGGCACACAACTCTTGATCTTGGGGTTGTGAGTTTGAGCCCAATGTTGGGTGTAGAGATTATTTTTTTAAAAACACATTAAAAAAAAAAGAAAAAAATTTTTACCATTGGTAACAACAACAACAGCAACAATAAAATGGAGGATTATTGTTGAACAAATTCAGTTTGTTTTGGGCAGCTAGTATGTTTCCTTAGGGGTCCTTGAGTGAAATAAAGAATAAAGGAAATCCTTAGTGGTAGTATACAGTAGTAGTAGTATATAATACTTAGTACTATAGAAATGTAGTAGTTGTTTGGAACACCCTTATTCTGAATGGCTTGGAAAAATACTCCAACACACTACCACACGTACCTGAGAAGTATGAACCTGACCTGAACTTGAACCTGACTACGAGAATGAAGCAGCAGCAATGACCTGTTGCCTGAACCTCCCAGCCTTAGGAACTCTTTGGAGTTGCAGACAGAGCTCCACAAAGGCATAGAGGTGAGGAGACTCAAAAGGAGGAAGGGGTATTCCAGGCCATGTCCTGAGCAAAAGTAGGAGGCACTAGTATGTGATGTGTTCAGGGACTTCCCCCAAACTTGATAAAAATTGGAAATTAAAGTATGAGTTCTGAGACAGAAATGGAGCTGGAAAGGGAGGATCAGCCAAGTGGTGAACAGTTCTTTTATAAACCTGATTTAAAACATTGGATTTTATTCCCTTTAGGAATGGGAATAAATGGATATCCAAGGTAGGGGAGTGACAGGGTCAGGTTTGCCTTTCAAAAAGATCACTCTGACAGCAGAGCAAATGGAGATTTTAGGAGCCAAGTCAAAGCAGGAAGCAGAGGTAGAAGATTCTTGACATGGTCCTGGTATGGTGTGGACATTATCCAAAGAAGAGGTAAGAGGCATAGAGAAAGGGGGACTGAATTAAGATAGAGTTAGTGGTTGGCTTGTTGTGTGTGGTGGGGGGGAGGTGGAAGTGAGGAAGAGGGAAAGGTCTCACACTTGAACGACTGGGTGAATGGTGGTTCCAATAAAGGAGATGGGAAAACGCAATGTGGGTTTGGCTGGATAGATGTTGAATTTGAGGATGCCATGTGAAGCTTGGGAACAGCTGAGCTGGTGATAGCCCTGGAGTCTTCCTGTGGGTATGGGAAGAGAAATCTGTCCTGTAAGGACACTTACATGGATCTGGCAGAGAGAGAGAGGAGCGGTGTGTGGCTGCAGGAAGGACCTATGAAAGGATCTTAGGAGGACAGGGTTGGCTAGCTCATTTGCATAGTGGAGATCTCATTTGAGTTAAGCACTGGTTTTCCAATGACTAAACGCATTATTTCACACTTATCCATGCAAACTTTAGGTCTTACAATCACATAGTAGAAGGGCATTGGCATGTTAGTGTTGGTACCTCAAAATCCCAAAGGACAGAAAAATCCATGGCTTTTTCTTCCTCAGCCCGAGGCACTGTCTTCCTGGGAATGCTGCCATAGGGCACGCCCATCAGTACCTTGTGTAGGGACAGAATGACAGCATGATGAGTGGAGAAAATGCAAACACATGGAGACATTAATATACTGGGTTAAATATCTCCCTTCTCAGAGCAGGACACACCCCACTTTCTTCTTTAGAGAATATTAATCCCTTTCCTGGTGTACTCACATACTCATTGTAGAAAATGTGAAAAAGTACAGAGGGCATTTAAAAAAATTCCCCATCACTGGAGTGCCTGGGTGGCTTAGTCACTTAAACATCTTACTCTTGGTCTTGACTCAGGTCGTGATCTCAGGGTCCTGAGATGGAGCCCCAAATCCAGCTCTGCGTTCATCATGGAGTCTGCTTGAGATTCTCTCTCCCTTTCTCTCTGTCCCCTCCTGCTTGTGCTTGCTCGCTCTCAAATAAATAAATAAATAAATAATACATTTAAAAAAAGATTTTATTTATTTATTTGACAGAGAGAGAGAGATCACAAGTAGGCAGAGAGAGAGAGAGGGGGGGGGAAGCGGGCCCCCTGCTGAGCAGAGAGCACGATGAGGGGTTTGATCCCAGGACCCTAAGATTGGGACCTCAGTTGAAGGTAGAGGCTTAACCCACTGAGCTATCCAGGTGCCCTGATAATAAATACATCTTTAAAAAAGTCCCTATCACCACCATATCCCAAAGATAATGATTGTTAGATAATCATAGATTTCCTTACGGTTGTTTCTGAGTTTTATCTATATTTTAGTCTGGTTATTTAGCTTAATTCTCAATTCTCTATAGCATATGGTATGTCTCTGAATAAAATGACTTCAGAATATTTAATCCCATCTATCTACTATAAATTTACTTAACAAATAACCTATTGTTGGATATTAGAATATTGCCAGTTCTTCACGTGTACATGATTATGTTATTAATAACCTAATATATATGCCTGTATTTGCATCCTTAATTCTAAAAAAATCAGAATTGTATGAAGTTTACATATTGATTTAGGAGGGATTAACTTTTTTATTTTACAATATTAAGTTTTCCCTTCCAAGAACATAGCCTCCTGTGTATTCCGTTGTATTTTGGTCCTGTAATGCTTGACAGTGTTCTGCCCAGAAGTCTTCTAATTTGTCAGATTTCCCTTGGAAAAGATCCCAGGCCAACACTCTGGAGACCTGGATCTCATTTACTACAAACTTACTGTGTGACTTCGTACAAGTTGCTTATTCCTTTCCTGTCTCTCAGTTACTCATCTATAAGTAGGTACGCACATACATCTGTATAAGATTATATCTGGGAGAATAGTGAGGAATAAACTTTAAATGCAGGTTTTGGTTTTTTTTTTTCAGTAACTTATGACACAATGCATTCTCTCTCTCTCTTTTTTTTCAGGGTAAAGAAAAAAACTTACTAAGACGTTAATTCTCCACTAATCTTAAAGTAAAACAAAAGACAGAAAAATGTAGGGTCCATGTCTTAATTTAGAAACACAAGTATCTTGAACCCACCCCTCATTTGTTTGGTTGGATTGGCCTAGGGGACTGGAGGTGCCCCTCCCCACCCATGGGGCACAAGGACCCACTGAGACCCTGGGTGGGCCATGGGGCCAGCTGAGCAGGTGAGCTCTCTGGGGAAGGACTGGCATCAGCCTTGGGGGACGATGTGTGAGAAATGTGGAAAGACGCTGATGTCAGGGAGCCTTGCTGAGCATGAAGGTAAGCCCTATTACAATCATCCCTCTTATGACGCCATGTTTGGACTCAAAGGCATTGGGTGTGGTGGAGCTGAGAGTCACACTTTCGAGAAAACCCAAGTCATGGAAATGCCTTCCCTGGCTGCCCATTGGGTCACTGCCCTTCCAGGCTGATTCCAGACCTTATCTATAGATATCCCATGCCCTCAATAAAGCTGAACACTTTGAGAAAAAAAAAAAAAAAAAGGAACACAAGTATTTTGGTTCCATTTTTTTGTCCTAAGCTATCCAGGCAATGGATGGGAGTAGAGAACTTAAAATGAATGACTGATTTTTTGTAAAACGGAGAGTATTTGATTAATATAAATGAGGATGGTGGTCATGATAAGCCTCCACACTCTCTAGAGATCTAGGAAGCTCTTGTCTTACCTCTGGGATGATAACTAGACCAAATATTAAGCCAAAAAGGACGAGGTTAACTCCATACATCCATCGGAGAAAGATGAAATATGATGCCACAGAAGAACCAAAGTGACCTGGCATAAGGAAAGGCAGCAGGGTTTAAATGTTGTGGAAGGAGGAAGATAGCATGACCGAGCTCTTCATGTGTGTGATGGATTCTGTTTTCATGTCGGTCTGTGGAACGGATGTTCCAGATAAATAACCTGGGGGCTCTGACGGGCTAACCCATTTACCTGCGCTCCTGCAATAAGAAAATGAAGAAACAGGATTTAAATCTGGGTCTGACTCGCTCAAAGGCCATCCTGTTTTCTAAGACCACAGGTCCTGTGGAATAACCTGATCAGCTGGTCAAGAACACAATCCAAGCCCTTGGAAAACTCGTTAGGAAACCAGCTCAACACAGTTACACCAAAATACTCACTTTCAATGTCCTTGATCTTCATTTCCCAGGGTATACATTGAGTCTTGAAGTTATGGAAGTCTCTCTTAAACTTGACCCACTTCTGAAATTAAACAGGTAATACACTCAGTACATTAACATCCTGCCTTGGGGCCTGGAGGAACACACTGCAGGAACATGTTGATGCTGACAAGTCAACACCAAAGTCAAGAGTGGGGCAAGAGAGAAGCCGGCCTGGCACAGTGCCTTGTATTTGCTGATAAAATTTCATGTTTGGACAGTGTATATGTGAACTTAGGAATTCTGTATATACTTCTGGTTTAGGGGATCAAATTGGGTTAGCAACCTCTGGCGCAACATTTTTTTTTTTTCTTTTTAATTCTTAAACATTCAAAGGAGGGAAAAATCTCACAAGGCTTACGTCCACATTTGGCAGACAGCCAAGTGCATAAATCTGATAAGAACTTTGTTCAGCCTTTGTGGTGCTGGAATTGGTAGGACCTTGACCCGTGGCTTCCATTCTTCTCCTGGTGAAAACAACGGACTGTTTTTTTGGTTCTTGTTTCTGTTTTTCTGAAAGAAGTTAGGTGTTTTGCTTCTTTCCAAGATCTGTTCTCAGCACCAACATTCAGAGTTGGTACCAGCTGGAAACCTGAGTAGCTGTCTGTCTGCTGACTGGGTGAAAATTTGTCAGCTCTCAAGAGGGTTGCTCTTCCAACAACCATACTCCCTGGAAATACATCTATTTGGAATTAAAAAAAAAAAAAAACTCATAGAAAACAGCAGACAAAGAAGTAGTGGGGAGAAGACCCTAGGATCAGTTTCTATTATAATAAAGTCCCCCTAAAGACTTGTTTGTAAAGGAAGTGGGGTTTCCCATGTAAGTCACTAAAGGCTCAAAAGGAAAATTTATCTGAAGGGATCAGATGCGTTTCCAGACCTATAGGCTTTGAATGTATCCTGATGGGATGATTGCTATACAAGGAAGGAAGCACCTGTCGAAAATGACGGTGGTCACAGGTGCAATAGAGAAGAGGAGTGTGTAAGCAGAAGCCTGGTTGATAACAATGGCAAAGCACCCCCTACAACAGGAAGGGGTATGGAGACTAGCATTGGGCATTCTAGCTCCACTGCTTTACCTACCTTCCCTAGCTCTGATTCCACGCTCAAAATTCATCTTTGGTGGTTTATTGGCTTTCTATTTAAGTCTGTCTATAAGGAAAACTGCCCATCACCTGGGCTGTGAGTATTTTGATTTCTATGGTAATGATTTGTGGTTGCAAGTTAAAAGATTGAAATTAAGATTATGGTTAGCTACCCAAATAAAGTAACTCTATTATCAAAAAAAAAAAAAGGCACTGCTGATGTGAATTCTTCATATTTCAAGTTCTCTCATGGTTATTTTTTCTTGTAAATTAATAATCCAGCACCTGGTTTTACCTATCAGTCTCAGAAGCTTTATTAATGTGATCCCCCAACCCCGAGGGATGGATCCCCTGTCGGGTGCTGATAATATCAGTACAGAATATAGACTTGCAAGGCTGAGGGCCAAGTTGGGTAATGAACATTGCCAAGGGAGGCCCCTGGGGACAGCCTGCCAGTTAGCTGATCACTTGGCCACCATCTGACAGTCCCTCGGGGCTGTGGGCATCAAACAGTGTGTCCGGATTTGGGGCTTGGGAAATAAGATCTCAGTCCTTTCACCTCATCCGTTTTGTGAGTTTATAGTTCTTCACTGGAGAGGAAATGAATCTCAGATACACCGAAGCCCTTACAGATAAATGTAGAGAAACTGACAACAAACAGTCTCCACTCCTGGACAAATCAGCTAGTCAGCCGGACCTCTCAGTGGGGGGATTCTGGGGGAACTAGACAGAAATGAAGAGGCAAGGGCCTGTGATGGTCACCCAGGTTCAGAGGCTGAACAAACACTTCTGAGGGTTTGGCTGTCTCTGTGCCACCCACCTTAGCGACCAGCATCTTACAGGCGTAGATTCGCTTGCCTTTCCCCTTTCCCAAGGCTCCTTCATACTTCTCCACAAACTCTTGGGCCTCCCTGGTTAGGAAAAAAAAAAAAAAAAAAGGAGGCATGGGTAGAGGCAGAACTGCAATTAATACCAAACCAAAAGAAATCTGAAGGGTTTTTATACTCCTAGTTAGAATGTAAGCTCTGTGAAGGCAGGACTCTTTGTCTGTTTCATTCACTGAAGTTTCCCAAATACTAAGATGAGTGCTTAGTACATGGTAGGCACCCATAGGCAGAATTTGGGCCCCCATGAGGGTAGGGTAGCCCCCTGGTGGCATGCCCATGAATGGCAAAAGGGACTTGGCAGACATAATTAAAATTCTGGAATTTAAAATATATTATCCTGGATTCTTGGGAAGGGCCCAGAAGAATCACATGAGCCCCTAAACAGAGAAGAAGGCAGAGAGTCAGAGAGAGAGATGTAGCAAAAGGAAAAGTCAGAGAAATTAGAAGCAAGAGAATTCTCCACCCTCTGTTGCTGGGACCCCTGGAGAGGAAGCCACACGGTAAGCAAGAGAAGGAATGGATTTCTGCCAAAACCCAGCAAGCTTGGAAGAAGACCTCTAGCCCCACATGGGAACTTCAGCCCTGCTAATACCTTGATTTTAGCCAGGTGAGACCCTGTGCAGAGAGAGAATGCAGCCGTGTCCTGCTGGACTTGTGGCCAGCAGCGCTGTGAGCTGGTAGATAGGGGAGTAGCAGCTCAAACAGTTGCACTGTGGCAGTGTGTTGTAGCAGCAATAGAAACAGACATGGCAAAACAGGGGAAAGGAGATGAAAGGGTAAAAAATTCCAGTTATAATCGACAGGACTAGAGGAGATTATGCTGAGTGAATTAAGTCAAGCAGAGAAAGTCAATTATCATATGGTTTCACTTACTTGTGGAGCATAGGGAATAATGTGGAGGACATTAGGAGAAGGAAAGGAAAAGTGAGTTGGGGGAAATCAGAGGGGGAGACGAAGCATGAGAGACTGTGGACTCTGAGAAACAAACTGAGGGTTTGAGAGGGGAGGAGGTGGGGGTTGGGTGAGTCTGGTGGTGAGTATTAAGGGGGGCATGTATTGCATGGAGCACTGGGTGTGATGCATAAACAATGAATCTTGGAACACTGAAAAAAATAAAATAAAATTTTAAAAAGCTCCAGTTACAAAATAACTAAGTCATGGGGAGGCAAAGTACAGCCTAGGGATGATAGCCAATAATACTAATAACATTGTATGGTGACAGATGGTAGCTAGGCTTATAGTGGTGAGCGTTGCGTGGTGTATGCATACCTCGAATCATGCTGTTGCACACCTGAAATGAATATAATATTGTATGTCAATTATACTTCAGTAAAGAAAAGGAGAATGAATACAGCATTCAGGAGACATTTGTGGACTGCATGAATGTTGAATGAGGGACTGCATAACCCAGGAAGGTTGGATGAAAACAACATGCATCAGTTTGTCTATTAGGTATTCTGGGGGGTGTGCTGGGGCCAGTGAGAATGGCTCCTGAGAACCCGATGTTAAATATTCAGGAACTTGGCCACCTGGCTGTTAAACTGTTGGTAGCTTGAAATTAGCCACTGGGAGTGTTCAGACGGTGGAAATCAGCGAATGCTGCAAATCAGACCCCCTCCTTCGCAGACCGCAGAAAGCCAGTTTTTCATCAGCCCCTGGATAGAGCACCACAAATGGATGAGAAATGAAGTCCATTTCAGGGTGGCTCTGGGGCTGTGGGGGAAGGCGTCATGGAGCTGTGTGTTTGGCGGCTATTGCTACAGCCCTCGCTGTATGCTACACAATCCCTATCCCACCTCCAAAGAGCGACTGCAGGCAGATCAAAGTCAAAGTCACATTCTAACCTCAGGTTAATCCTGAAGCTGGTTTTATTCCGATGTCTCCATATTGATGAGGCTGACTGTTTAGCTTCCGAACCCCAAGGTCAAAAGCTGGTCTGTAGGGGATTAAGGATCCTTAATGGGATCAGCTTCTTGTTTCCCCCCAGGCAGGACATGTACTGGCAGTTAGCTATCTGTGGCTACCAACTAGGCACAACACAAAAACATGTTTTCATGAAATTTGTATTTTTGTTCTCTTCCTGTATTTGACAAGTGAGCAGAGGCTCCTAAGCACTTGGAGTTTGTGAGTTTAAATGCACCAGCTTTTGGGGTGCCTGGGTGGCTCCATCAGTCGAGCTTCCGACTCTCGGCTTGGGCTCAAGTCATGATCTCATGGGCCATAGGATCAAGCCCCAACTGGTTGGACTCCGTGCTCAGTGGGGAGTCTGCTTGGAGATTTTCTTCCTCTGCCCTTCTCCGCAGTATCTTGCTCTAGAATAAATAAATAAATCCTTAAATGTGCCAGATTTTAAGATTTGGGGACTTCAAGTGAAACTTCCCGAAGTAAGAGCCAGCTCATGTTCCTGAGCTGTTGGGCCCAGCAGCAAATACTTTTCTTCTTGAGATCCAGGCTCTGTGTCTAGACCCCCAGACAGTGCTCAGGAGATCAGAAGGCCATGCCCGGCAGTGGGTGCAAACTCCAGGGATTGTTCACTATGAAGAGCCCACCTGGTTTAAGAATTTTGGTGGACACAGTGAGCTTTTCTGGATATAGTAAAAATACATAAATAGTAACAACTTTTTGCAGAAAACTCCTTTTTAAACACGTTACCTATAATCCAGACTGTCCTGTTCTTCTTTACCAGAGAGGATTTGGTTTATAGAAACATAGGCTCCTGTCCTATACTTCTCGATTGTTGTAAATCTTACTTCTGTCCCTTCCTTGTCACCAAGTGTCCTTTGAAGAGGGAACTTCTGCAAACTTGTCTCCCTTTTTCCTCAGACCAGATGGTATGTGGTAAATGCAGTGAAAAGGCAAAGAGAGGAGGGAGCTGTTGTTTTGAGGAAGAGTTTAGGGGCATGGATCTCAAGGAAGTAGGAGGGAAGCCCTGATGGCCAAAAGGAGATGGCTAGGGGTTGGGGGTGGCCAGAGGTTGAAGGTGGTCTGGGCCATGCTGGTTTGGGGCCTCCCTTGGTCCCCAGGCAATTTCCAATTTTAGTTGTGGAGACAAGAATCAAATAAATGCTGAACTCGTGCTAAGTAGAAATTTGGGTGGGCCAGGTGAGGATCTGTGTCCAAGGGCAGTGGAGGTTAACCAAGAATGCCTGGCTTACATGGATGGTGGTATAAAATATGGTAGCAAATTGTTATTCTTCCCTTTAAAATGGAGAACTGGGGGTTCCTGGGGCTCTCAGTTGGTTAAATGTCCGACTCTTGATTTTGTCTCAGGTCATGGGGCTGAGCCCCGTATCAGGCTTCTCACTCAGCTTGGATTCTGCTTGTCCTTCTCCCTCTGCTCCTCCCTTGCACTCTCTCTCAAATAAATAAATAAAATCTTTAAATAAATAAATAAATAAATAAATAAATAAAAATGGAGAACCAAATTCTCCTCCCCTTGAATGTGGTCCAGACATAGTGAATTGTCTCCAATGAACAGAAAGTGGTAGAAGTGACTATTTATGACTTCTGAGACTAGGACAATAAAGGGTAATTGTGACTTCCTCTTCTTCTGAGGGAAGCCAGCTTCCATGTCATGAGGAAATTCAAGCAGCCTATGGAGAGAAACTGAGGCCTATTTCTAACAACTACCAGCCCTGGTCAAGCCTTCAGATGGCAGCAGTCCTGTCCAACATCCTGACCCAACCTTGTGAGAGACTCCAAGATGGAACTGCCCAGTTAAGCTGCTCCTGAACTTCTGGCCCATACAAGGCAGTAAATATTCATTACTATTTTAAACTGCTAAGTTTACACATCCCTAGATACTACACTGCAGAACCCAAACCACTTGGTGCTCCCCCACATTTAGGTTTGCTATGTCTTTGTCTTAATGGATTGACACTTTTATCACTCTATAATATTCCTTTATGTCCCTGTTAATTTCCTTTACTCTGAAGTTGACTTTATTTGATATTTACACTGCCCCATCTACTACTTTATTTTGGTTAACGTTTGCATGGCATATATTTTTTGGTCATCTTTATACTCTCAATCTATATATATCATAATATTTAAAGTGAATTTCTTGGGGTGCCTGGGTGGTTCAGTTGGTTAGGTGTCTGCCTTCAACTCAGGTCATGATCCCAGGGTCCTGGAATCCAGTCCTGCGTCAGGCTCCCTCCTCAGTGGGGAACCTGCTTCTCCCTCTCCCATTTCCCCTGCTTGTGTTCCCTCTCTACCTGTGTCTATCTCTGTCAGATAAATAAATAAAATCTTAAAAAAAAAAAGTTTCTTACAGACCATATGCAGTTAAGTCATTTTTAAAATTACTCTGCCAGGGTGGCTCAGTGGGTTAAAGCCTCTGTCTTTAGCTCAGGTCATGATCCCAGCATCCTGGAATCGAGCCCCACATCAGGCTCTCTGCTCAGCAGGGAGCCTGCTTCCCCCCCCCTCTCTCTGCCTGCCTCTCTGCCTACTTGTGATCTCGCCCTGTCAAATAAATAAATAATATCTTTAAAAAAAATAAAATTACTCTGCCAGTCTGTCTTTTAACTGGCATATTTAGACCACTTACATTTAATGTAGTTATTGATATGTTAAGATTTAAACCTAAATGGGGCACATGGGTGGCTCAGTGGGTTAAACCTCTACCTTTGGCTCAGGTCACGATCTCAGGGTCCTGGGATCGAGCCCCGCATCGGGCTCTCTGCTCAGCAGGGAGCCTGCTTCCCCCTTTCTCTCTGCCTGCCTCTCTGCCTACTTGTGATCTCTCTCTCTGTCAAATTAATAAATAAAATCTTAAAAAAAGATTTAAACCTACTGTTTTACTTTTGTTTATTTGTTTATTCTTTCTGTTTTTCATTTCTCTAATCCTTTTTCCTGCAAGTTACTTCAACATTTTTTAGGATTCCATTTTGGTTTATCTATGATGCTTTTCAGTGTTATCTCTTTGTATGGTCTTTTCAGTAGTTGCTCTAATTGTTCCTACATATTACTATACAATGTGATATGTAATGTAAAATGTATGTGTGTTCCTTATGTCCCTTTACCCTCTCATTTATAATTGTCTTAGATATTTTCTCTACATTCATTGAGAACTACATTAGATGTTGTTATATTTTTTCTTCAATTGTTAAACATAATTTTATATACTCACAGGGAGAAGGAAAATCTATGACAGTTTCCAATATTTTAGCTCTTACCATGTTCTTCCTTCCTGATGTTCCAAGAGTCTTTGTTTTATCATTTCTTTTTTATTTAGAGAATTTAGCCATTCTTTTAGGGTTGGTTTGCTGGTAACAAATTCTTTTATGTTTCCTTCATCTGAGGATGTCTTGATTCCTTTTTACTTTAAAAAAAAAACATTTTATTTATTTATTTGAGAGAGAGACAAAGAGAGAATGTGAGCAGGGGGAGGGGTGGATGGGGTAAGCAGATTCACCACTGAATCTGGGGCTTGATGCTGGGCTTGATCCCAGGACCCTCAGATCACAACTTGAGCAAAGTCAGGTGTCCCACTTTCTTCTTCTTCTTAAAGGATATTTTTGCTGGCTATAGAATTCTGGGCTGAGAATTCTTTTATTTAGCACTTGAAAAATTGTGTAACCTTCCTCTGTCCTCCAGAGGACAGGCTTCTAATAAGAAATTTACTTTAATTCTAATTGTTTTCCCCTATAGGCAATGCATTGTTTCTCTCTGACTGCTGGTAAGAAGTTTGACTATGATGTGTCTTGACATGGATTACTTTGGGTTCATTCCATGTAGGGTTTCTTTCATTTTCTTGAGTCTGTAAGTCTTGCCAAATTTGAAAATTTTTAGTCATTATTTCTTTGAAGGTTTTTTTCAGCCCCACCCTCTCTCTTCTCTTTTCTTGGACTCTTCCTCCTGACCCTCTCATATCCAGGGCAAGGGATATGGAAGAAACACTAATATTACAACATTTATTGCAGTCCTAAATGTCCTTGAGGTTCTGTTCATTCCCCCCCGCCCTGATTATTTTCTCTGTATTGTTTAGATTGGGTAATTTCTCTTGTTCTACCTTCAGTTTCATTGATTCTTTGTGTTCTTCATTCTGCTGTTGAGCCCACTCATTCATTTTTTAAAAATTTCAGTTGTTCTATTTTTTACTTCTAAAATTTCTAGTTGTTTTTCCTTACATCTTCTATTTCTTTTCTTAGACTTTCTACTTCTTCATTAGTTTCATGTCCTCATAATTGCTCAGTGAAACACTTTTATGACAGTTTCTTTAAAAATTTGCCAGATAATTGTAGCATCTATGTCATCTTTGTGTTAGCATCTTTAGTTGTCTTTTATCATTCAGCTTGAGATCATCCTAGTTCTTGGTATGATGAGTGATTTTCAGGTGAAGCCTGGACACTGTGGATATTATAAGACTCTGGATCTTGTTTAAATCTTCTGCCTTAGCAGGCATCCTCTGACACTGCTTCAGTGGGTGAAAAGGAAAGGGTGCTGTCTGGTTTCTTCCAGATGGCAGTCCATGCTCCTCATTTGGCTCCTTTTTGGCACCCAAGACTGGGTAGGAACTCTTCATTACTGCTGAGAAAGGATGGGAGTGTTCCTGCAGAAGGGACACTTGGCCCCAGTCCTGCAGGATATGTGGGAATCAGCCAGGCTGGCAGAAAGCAAAGATTGAGGCAGAGGCACCAGCTTGCTTGGGGACTCAGAGGCTCTCTGGGCTTGGACTTGAGCCGGAGATAAGGAGTCTTGGGAGAGGGTAGAGGGAAGGAGGCCAGCATTGGCTGAAGATCCCTGCTCCAAGGAGAAACACATGGGCCTGTTTGGCTTCCCAGGCTTTAGCCATTTGTCAACCATCCCAAGAGCAGGAGCTCTGTCCTCTGGCTGGAGGAGATGTCACACTTCTCCTCCAGGCAGCTAGACAGCCCTCAGGAAATCTCCCAGGCCCCGTGACTTCCAGCTGCCTGGAGATCTCATTTCCATAAGCACCTCGGTTGCTCTTTTTCCACTGTTAATAAAAGATGTGTTCAGGTGACACCTGAGTGGGGGTGAGGTCCCGTAAGGGTGACAGATGGCTGTTCTGTGCCCCCCTGCAGGAAGAAGAACCTGGCCCCGAGGGACTAGGGAGAAGAGTCTCAGGAAAAGAGGCTGAGTGGGAAGACAGCCACTGCTGGGAGCTGTCCCTGCCACTAGAACGGTAGCTACCAGCCACAGGGGATGATTTAATTTAAATAAATTAAAATAAAACCCCCAAATCCGTGTCTCAGTCACACTTGCTACTCTCCAAGAGCTTACTGGCCACCTGTAGCTGGCGGCAGGAGTATTAGTATGGATTTAGAGCACCTCCAACAGAGGTCCTGTTGGGACACACTGGCCGGTGGGCACCACAGGGACACCTTTCTTCGCACAACTGTGTAGGACACAATGCGGTCATTTGCTAGCATGGAGTAAGCTCTGTTCACCAGAAGCCCAACCCATGTTTGTGCAACTAGCATCTGGGCGGTGCCTCTCAGAGGGGCAAACCATGAATCCCAATGTGTCCAAATACAGCTGCCAGATTGTTCTACCCAGTAGAGGATGAGGCATTTGACTTGAGCCGCTGGGAAATGCATGTGTGAGAGGAGCGAGGGAAAAGGGCTTCACAAAGAGGGAAGGGGAGAGGGAGCATTCCCTGCTCAGCCCTGCAACAGAAAAGCCAAGAGAGCACTTGCGGGGGGGAAATGGTAATGTTGGATGGGTTTTTTGTTGTTGTTGTTGTTTTAAGTAGAAAACCAGAAGTTAAGCAATGTGACTCTCGCCCTTATGAGACATGAGGTTCATAACGTGTATGGCGTGCTGGCCTTTGTGTGGAAGCCAGAGAAGGGCCGGCTGGAAACAGGAGTCGGGGGCTGGGGCCTGAGGAGGCCTGAACAATATTCATGGAGCATGATGGTGAGCTTGACCCGGGGTCAGGCCCTCAGGCTGCCGGAGTAGCTGAGACAGACCCAGTCCCTGCTCCCCACACGTAAGTGGGAGTGTGCTACACATGGAGAGGTTCTGAGTGCCTCAGGAACACGAAGGGAGTTCTGACCTTGCAGAGGCAGAGCAGGGTCACAGAGAGTGACTGTGTTGGGTTGTGAGGAAGGCGCAGGAACCTTCGCCATGAAGGTGAAGGGGCACGGGACAGAAGGGACATCAGGCAGAGTGGCAGGGTTGGCTCTAGGCCAGAGCACCATGATCCTCATCTCGCTCCCCAGACCCTGCTTGGTGCTGGCAAACCACAGGCCCTCTGTTAGCAGTAACCACTCCTGTTTGTCTGGGCTCTAACAGACCCCACTCAGGCACTGTGCTTGTGCTGGGGAGAGGAGGGACCAAAGCAGAGTGGGAGAGTGAATCCCACTTCCCGTTAAGTCCTCTTGCAGCCGGGTTTGGGGCCCATGGGAAGGGCTTGCGCCCTCTGGACTTCCAGAGGCCCTGGTTGACCACCCCTCGCTCACCTGAGCTCCCTGAGCTTTTTCGCCATGGGCCAGGGCTTGTTCCGCATGGTGGCGATGAGCTTCTTCTTGTCTTCAACCTGCTCCAGGATCCGGGCCAGTTCCTCCTCTGAGAGAGACTCCACTCCAGAGGCACGGGAGGCCAAGGAGGGTGATCTGGAAGGTAGAGCAGGGGCAGAGCAGGGGAGAGTGAAAAGTCGGCAAGTGTCTTCAGGTGCTCTGTGGAATGGAGAGGAACCCACAGGCAAGGCAGGTGGGTTGTGTTCCCTGGCCTTCCCAGCACTGATCTCCCCTCAGAGGCCTGCGTCTGCGCAGAAGCCCTCAGTGACTCCCACCGCCCATCTGAAGAGGCCGCGTTCTGTCCTGTAGCCCAAAACACCAGGAGGGTGGCCTCCCCCGACTCCATTTCTTTAAGTCCTCTCCACCCACCACACTCGAGCACAGTGCTGCTCAACAGAAACGTAACCCGAGCCACGTGTTGTAATTTTAAATTTTCTAGTAACCATATTAAAATGGCAAGGGGCACCTGGGGGGCTCATTCGTTAAGCATCTGCCTTTGGCTCAGGTCATGGTCCCAGAGTCCTGGGATTGAGCTCCCCATCAGGCTCCCTGCTCAACAGGGAGTCTGCTTCTCCCTCTGCCTCTCATCCTGCTCATGCTCACTCTTTCTCACTCTCTCAAATAAATCAGTAAAATCTCTTAAAAAAAAAAAAAAAAGGCAGGGGAGCCTGGGTGGCTCAGTGGGTTGAGCCTCTGCCTTCAGCCCAGGTTGGTGATCTCAGGGTCCTGGAATCGAGCCCCACATCAGACTCTCTGTTCAGCAGGGAGCCTGCTTCGCCCTCTCTCTCTGCCTGCCTCTCTGCCTACTTGTGATCTCTCTCTCTGTCAAATAAATAAATAAAAATTTTTAAAAAATGGCAAAAGGAGATGGGCAAGCTAGCTTTAATAATACATTTCATTGACTCCAATATGTCAAAAATTGTTATTTTTAACATGTAACAAATATAAAAAATTATTAATGAGAAATTTTATATTCTTCTTGTACTGTCTTCAAAATCTGGTGTTCATCCCACAGCTACTGTGCATATCAATTCAGACATTAAATTTTCCTTGAACATATTTCATCCATATCTGGATTTCATAATATTTGTAGTTGAAAAGGTGGATTTACATACCCAGGTTGTTTCAGACCTACTTAGAAGTTTCCCAACAAATGACTCGAGTAGCCAAATGCCATTTCCCTTTGACATTTACATCTGCATTGACAAAAACAGTTTGCCTTTTTATTTTTTAGAGATTTGAAATGCGCCGGCTTCAAAGTTAAATTGATTTCAAAGCTATAGCTGTCTCTCCGGGTTAAGTAAATCCACTAACTCTTGTGTTAATTCTGTAGTAATAACACTGAATTAGAATGAAAGGAAATGAGAAATTCCTTTCTCACGCAGTGTCTTGATCTGCGTGGGCCACAGTTCAAGGGCTCAGCACGGGGCTGACAGGGATGGTACTGGACAGCATAGGGGGAGGGAGCATCCAGCCGGAATCCTTCTCCCCAGGTGAGGAACCCTTCTCCCCACGTGAGGAGCCTCAGCCTCAGCATCTCACAGACAAGATGATGTGTTCAGCTGCCACAAAATCCTAGTTCTTGTGTGTGCTTCTCACACCGTCCTTCACTCGCAGACACAGTGGCTCTGGGAGGGACAGCAGCCCCCCCACCCCCACCCCGAGGTGAGGAGGGCACAGGAAAAGGCTATGCCCCAGCTGCTTCTTAGCAAGTTTCATACATGGAAACACCAGGATGTGGGCTCGACTTAGAGAACAATTTACAGGAGCCTCTATGAGTCTTAATTTCTGAGGAGCTCAGAAGAGGACAGAGGTGGGAGAGGGGCCCGACACTTCACTTCTGGGAACACTTGGGCATGGGAGTGTCTTGTCACACCTCAGGCACACCCCATGATTACCTGCCTTTGAGTTTTTCCACAGGGGTTCCCTTAACCTGGGGGAGGGGGGGAGCTTCAGTCATTGCTTGTTCAAATGTCACCTGGGCTTCCATGACCAGCCGAAAAGCTTACCTTTTCCATGGAGGAACCCTGATGTCCCAGCACCCCCCAGGAAGGCAGTTCGTTAATTCCTTTCTCAGATCATATTGCTTTCTGCCTTGTCTTGTGATGACTGCTGCCCAAGGCCTCTCTCCCCTGCCAGACTGTTAGCACCTGGGAAACAGGACTGAGCCTTTTCCATCTCTCTCTACCTGTCACAGCACTTAGCTGAGAATGTAACCCTGACTTTGCATCTGCCATCCAGACACTGGGGGTCTGTTTCCGGGTAGGGGGAGGGCAGCCTCCCTGTAAAGTTCAGGACACTCCAGGGCCCAATCTGCGTGCTTTAAATTCTCTTTCAATTGCTAAGGGCACCTTTACCCCTTTAGCTGATGTCCAAAGACCATTAGACAGTAGAAAAAAGCCCCAATCAAGCCAGGAATGGCTGGCATGGTGACAAGAAATCAGTGGGCTCTTTTGAGGGTCCCAGTTCGCTCTGTAAAGGCGAAGAGGTTCGGTAGAAGAGTCTAGAGCCCTGTGGGAAGGAACACCATTTTCACCATAACCTCGATTCCTTCAACTATTTCAAAAGCCTCCCCAGCCATTATCAAGACGGATTCTTAAAACATCCCAAGAAGTGAGTAATGTCAAAGAGGGAGGACAGGAGAAGTTGATGTTCCATCAAAATTTATAGCAAAGAATGGACCAAATCCTGACTTGATGATTCTATAAGCTGGCTTAGTCCACAGACCCCCGTGTGCCAGTGCTAATGAGACAAAGGAAACAAAACAAATACCCCCTCCCCCCAAATCCCAAGTTTCAGGGCTGTTGGAATCCCCGATGGTCTTTTAGATCAATGCCACACATCACAGACGAGGACACAGGTCCAGACTGGGGAGATGGCGTGCTTAAGTCCTAGGATGACTGCTGCATCCAATTTTGTTAGTTTCTCTCAGTGCCTCTTCCAGAGCTGTGGTGAGTCACCAGCTGAAATTCAGGAGACTTGGGATCTTGTCCCACCTGGCTGCCATGTCACACACACCCACCCTCCCCACCCCCGCCAGTGCTTCCACTCACACCTGCCAGACAGGGGGCACTGGCTCTGAGAGTGCCCAGGGGCCAATCTGCCTGGAATGACCAAGACCCTCATCCCATTTCTGCCCCAGATGGGGAAGGCAGGGCGGTGGACAAGGCAGGGACGAACAGAAGCAGCCTCCCTATACCGGTGGAGAAGACATCAGCCCTTCATCAGGGCAGGGTGAAGGGCCAAAGGAGAGGAGGGTGCCAGTCAAAAAATGCACCTGAACCAGAATCACAACATACCTGTGTTTCTTTGGCCGCTTCCACATCTCCTCCTTTCTTGGCACCTCCTTTTCCTTCTTTGGGGGAGCTCTCTGCTCCTTGAGGGAAGCCCTCCCATCTCTCTTCCTCCTCCCCTCACAGGTCCTCTCTGTGGAGCTCCGCCCCTGCTCCCCCAGCTCCTCTCCGTGTCTCCTGCGCTCTGCCTGCTTCCTGCGGGGAGACCCCGGCCTTGGGCTGCCCCCAGCCCGCTCCTTCTGGCCAGGTTGAGCTCCACGCCTGCCTGCTGCAGCACCCTCGGCTCTGGGAGCCTGCTTCCGTGAGGGTCTCCTCCCGGACCTGTCACCTGCAGGGAGAGGAAATGGACAGTTCTGGCCTCACTGGCTTCCACTGCAAGAAAGTGCCCCAGCCTATGAAGAATCAGATGTCCAAGATGCTTTCTGGAGCTCGTTAGCTCCAAAGGCCACCTCTTCCAGAAACTCTGGTTTGGGATGAGATTTACTGTCTCCCTCTTCTGACCAGCTGGCATTTCCACACTCTTGCCTAAACCTTAGGTAGAAACCTAGGCACATGCCTTTCCTCTTTTTGGGTGTAGCTCCTTGGGGTCAGAACTGAGTCATCTCCTGATCCCCCGGGGCTAGCCAAGTACGGGTCTCTGTTTGGCAAGGCAGGACCACTGGCACAGGAAGGGCTGGATGGGTTCCTTTGTCCAGGGGCTGCTGCCTGATGCGCTCCTCTTGCATTTGAGAGTGTGTGTGCGTGTGCGCGTGTGTGTGCGTGTGCGTGTGTGTGTGTGTGTGTGTGTGTGTGTGTAAACCATGACTTCGAGGCTTTGACAAATGACCTGGTTGAATGGAATCGACAGTATGAAATCTCCTCAACAGTTTGCCCAACGACTATGCTAACTACAACTTTTTGTATAAGCATTTACAAATCAAATGCTGGGAAATTATACAGTTCTGGTATTAATAGCCAACCTCTCTCCCACTTACTAGCTGGGTGTCTTTGAGCAAGTCACTTGACCTCTCTGAGTCTCAGCTCATCTCTAACATGGGCGATGTGCATCCTTACCCTATTAGCTTCTTAATGAACACAGGACAGTGACTGACGTCTGAGGACAGATGTCATTACCCTGATACTTTTACCCAGAAATAAAATGGTTTTTGCTTATAGGAAAAACACAGGTTTCGAGCTAGACTGGTTTGCCTGAAAAGATCATTTCTACCATTTTTTATCTCAATGACCACAGACACATTACTTTTCTGCACCTCAGTTTTCTCATCTGTATAATGGCTCTAGGAGCTCCCATTTCCTTACTTGGTTGGGGGCAGGGTGCTAATTAAAAACAGGAGTAAAAGTTCTGGCCTGTGGGAAATACTCAGCAAAGGCTCCCTCCCCTCCTGTCTCCAGCCTGCCTTGCTACTCTTGTGCTCTGAGCCCCTGCGTCCGAGTGGGCAGTGCCTGGAAACAGTCTTCTGTAGGGCACTCATTCCCATTGCCCACATGGGCCCCCATTCAGCCTTTTCCGCCATGGGCAGGCAGATTTCCCCAGCTGCATTGCCAAAGGCCCAACTTTGGCAAAAGCAGAGGGGAAGTTTGCCACCTGCCATTCCCAGCAGCAGCAGTAGAGTCTGGGAAGGTGGAGTCCCAGGTTCCCAAATTCTCAACTCTACCCTCCTCCTTATCCAGCCCCTCAAAGTTGTACATTCAATGCGGTGGCCCCAGAGACCTTTCCTCTCTGCTTCTCTGACCCTTGAGATTTTATACTCTTAGAAGCAAGCCACCTTGTCAAACAACAACCAGAATTAGTCCATGGTAAGTGGGCTGGATCTGGGGATTCAGAGTCTGGACGTCTGGGCTTGATGTCTGGTTCTGATGGTTTTTGTCTGGGTAACTCTGGGCAGGTTGCTTATTGTTTCCGAGTCAGCTTTCTTGTAGGTAATCTAGTAAGTGCCGGTGGTGGTCTACCCAGATTCCCATTACCTGGCCACTGCGTCCTCCCCTAGCTGCTGTGTGGGGTGGCTCTAACAGCTCACAGGTTCTCCCTTCTTGGTTGATGGGATCCATCTTGCTGGAAAATGCCTGGAAATTTACAGCTCACTCCTCTCCTTGAGCCAGCCTGTAGCTAATTACTAACTGATACAGAGGCACAAGATCCAGTCCTCTGCCTCAAGGCTGGGCAAGTCAGTGGCTCATTCATACTCTTGAGCTTCCTGCAGGAGCAGGCCTTGGCTAGACTCCACCTGGGCCACATCCTTGCTTCTCTTGTCCTTCTCAGCCCTACTTCCCTCACTTCTTACCTCCGGAGAGCCACCCTTGATAAAATTAGATGCTCAAGAATCCCTATCTCAGGCTCTGCTTCCAGGGAACCCGACCGGTCCACAGGCACCTATCTCAAAGTGTGGTAGGGAAATCCAATCTAGATAACATCTGTCCAAGTGTGATGGAAGCTGGAGCGTGCTAGATTTGTGAATGGGATTTGCATTGAGGTTCAGGGAGAAACTGCTCCAAGTTCTCTTTCTGGGTTTCAACTAGGATACTGGTGACACATTCATATGGATAAGGTGCCAGGCTGCCTGGCCAACTGAGCTGGCCAAGAACTCAAAGGCCTTTTATTCGCTAATTCACTCACCCAAACCAAAACATTTATTGATCATTGATTAGATGCTACGGATGCTAGAGCAGCAAATGAGACTGAAAAGATTCTGTCCCTCAGCATGATTTGAGTTAGTGGGGAGGCAATGTGATCAGTTCTATAATTCAAGAAGCACAAGGGTGGGCTTGACCCCGACTTCAAGCAAGGAGGGTGAGGGACAGAGGGAGAGGTAGAGAGAGAGACTCTTAAGCAGGCTCCATGCCGGATGTGGCAGCGCTTGATCCCACCACCCTGAGATCATGACCTGAGCTGAAATCAAATGTCAGATGCTTGACCAACTGAGCCACCCGGTGCCCCAAAAGGAAGAAACCTTTAAGCTGAGATCTGAGAACTTCTTCTTCTTCTTCTTTTTTAAGATTTTTTATTTATTTATTTATTTGACGGAAAGAGTGAGAGAGAAAGAGCACAAGCAGGGGGAGAGGCAGAGGGAGAAGCAAGCTCCCAGCTGCTCCCAGAGCCTGATGTGGAAGTTCATCACAGGACCCTTGGATCATGACTGGAGGGCAGATGCTTAACAGACTGAGCCACTCAGGCATCCTGAGATCTTATTCTTAACTGATTCAATAGATAAGAGTTTGTTTAAAATAATGCTAGCAACAAAGTATTGGATGACTATAGCTTATGGAAAAGTGAAATGAATGGCAGTGGTGTTCAAGGGCCATCGAGGAGGAACTGGGAACACGCTGTTATAATGCACCTGCATTACCCATGGAGTGGCGTGGTGTTCTTTGGAAGTGGACTTGGATTAATTGTAAACCGATACTGCGAACTCTAGTGAAACCACTAAGAAAAGTGGAAAAAAAAAAAGAACTATAACTGATATGCTAAAAAGCTGGAATCATATGAAATGCTCAGTCAAAACCACAAGAGGTAGGAGAGTGGAAGACAAAAATAGAACAAAGAGCAAGGTTAATGATTAGAAAACAGCATCAACCATGGCAAATAGTAACCCAACTATATCAACAATCACTTTAACAGCAACAGTCTAACTACACCAGTTAAAGAAAGAGATTGTCAGAGTCAATAGCAAAAAAGGCCCAAGAAGAAATTGTCTACAAGAAATCCACTTTAGGGCGCCTGGGTGGCTCAGTGGGTTAAGCCGCTGCCTTCGGCTCAGGTCATGATCTCAGGGTCCTGGGATCGAGTCCCGCATCGGGCTCTCTGCTCAGCAGGGAGCCTGCTTCCTTCTCTCTCTCTCTCTGCCTGCCTCTCAGTGTACTTGTAATTTCTCTCTGTCAAATAAATAAATAAAATCTTTAAAAAAAAAAAAAAAAAGAAATCCACTTTAAATAGGAAGAAAAATACAGATTACAAGGGAAAGGGCAGAGGAGAATATGCCATGCTAACACGAACCAAAAGAAAGCTGGAGCAACTGTACTAATTTCAGACGAAGCAGATTTTAGAGCAGGGAAAATTATCACAGAAAACATAGAGCATCACATTGCGTAATGTTAAAGAGATCAGTTCTCCAGAAAGGCATAACATTTCTTTTTTTTTTTTTTTTAAGATTTTTATTTATTTATTTCACAGACAGAGAGAGATCACAAGTAGGCAGAGAGGCAGGCACAGAGAGAGGAAGGGAAGCAGGCCCGCTGCGGAACAGAGAGCCTGATGCGGGGCTCCATTCCAGGACCCTGAGACCATGACCTGAGCTGAAGGCAGAGGCTCAACCCACTGAGTCACCCAGGCGCCCCAGGCATTACATTTCTTAATATGCATACGCCTAACAACAGAAGATCGAAAACTGGTAGAACTGCAGGGAGACATGGGCAAATCCATGATTACAGCTGAGAGTCCAGCCCCCTCTGTCAGTAATCAAGAGATCCAGCAGGCACAAAGTCAATAAGGACATCGTTAAATGGAACAGCACCATCAAGTAACTGTATCTAATTGATGTTTCTAAAACACTTAATCCAACCACAGCAGAATACACCTTCTTCTTGAGCCCACATGGAACATTCACCAAGACAGACTATATTCTGGCCTATAAAACAAACGAGTAGCCAAATATTGTTTCTAAGGCACCCACAATCCTATCTTTTTTTTTTTTACTTTTTTTTTTTTTAAGTTTTATTCATTTATTTGACACAGAGAAAGAGAATGAGAGCACAAGCAGGGGGAGAGAAGGCAGAGGGAGAAGCAGCCTCCCTTCTGAGCAAGGAGCCCAATGCAGGATTCATTCCCAGGACTCTGAGAGCCTGACCTGAACCAAAGGCAGACGTACAACCGATGGAGCCACCCAGGTGTCCCTCCATGATCTTAAGTGTTCATATTTGATAACTTTTGATTTCTTCTTTCCAAGACTGACTCCTAAGTGTAAAATGAAGTAAAATAACTTTTAGGATATCTTTTGTGTCTAAAACTATCTTTGAGAATTCCCAGAAGGTCCTGGAAAATCACAAAATCTTCCTCTTCCACCTTATGAAAAAGAGAGGTGCCAGAAACAATCAGGATTATTTGATGTTACTGTTGGAGTTTCATGAGAAGAGCTGTCAAATCAGAAGAGAGGCTCAGCCTTTTCTAGGCTAAGTTGGTTTAGGTCGAATGTTTAAATATTTCAGCAAATGAATGCTCTGTGGGCAGTTCCTAGAAATTTGTCATTGCTCTTGCTGTCCATGACAGAGTCCATTAATCAGAGTCCTGAAGGCGCTTTGCCTGATGTTAGGCAACAGTGTAATAATCAAAGTTCAGTTATCATTTAAAATGTTTACTTGGTATCAAGTCTTTAATTTGAATCTGGCATCTTTTAGGCCAGTGCTTTTTAGCTGGAAATACTGATCAGATTTACCTCTGGAGTTTTATTAAAATATACATGCTTAGGGGAGCCTGGATGGCTCAGTCAGTTAAGTGTTTGACTCTTGATTTTGGCTCAGGTCATGATCTTGGGGTCCTGGGATTGAGCCCCATGTTAGCCTCTGCACTGAGCATAAAGGCTCTTTGAGAACCTCTCTCTCTCTCTCTCCCTCTGCCCCTCCCCTCGCTCACTCTTTCTCTCAAAAAAAAAAAAAAAAAAAAACCACACATGCTTAGGACCTACTCTGGACTCACTGAATCTCTTTACTTAATATTCTTGATCTCTTTTTCTTATATGTTTGTTATATTCTTGTTATATTGCATATATGTCTTTATCTAATTATACATTATACCTCAAGATATTTTTCTCTGTAAAGACTAGACTAGGTTAAACCATCTTTGTAAGTCAGAGATAATGTTCCTTGTCTGTAAAAAGATGTTTAATCACTAAAAACATTTTGCCCAAAACTTTCAGATTGCCTTATTAACGTTTGTTTTGCATTCTATGGGAATGAACAAATTTCCTTGTCAGTTTCACTATTGCTATGAATAACGTTTCACTTTTGAAAGTTGTCGGTAATAAGTTACCATTGCCATTTAAAGTCTCTTTCACTTATGGATGTTACATGTTGTATCCTCAAAGTTCCTTGAAACCTCGACTGTAGACCACCGTTTTTGTCTTCAACCACTGGACTGTCTTGGAACCCTGACAGGAAGGACTCTAGTGGGTACTGCTAACTAGTACAGTAGTATAACTGTCAAAGGGATTGATTCTTGGATTCACAACCTTCAACTGAAAAGACATCACCATTCTCAAATTACTGGAAGACCATCCATCCCTACTGGTGACCTTGGTTTGAGGGTTAAAGCAGACAGTCTTTGGATATAGAAAGCTGTGCTCAAAATCCATTGGAACAAGACCATAGATTGTCACTTTGTAACCTGTATTCCTCTGTTTTCTATTCTTTAACCTAATTCTGTCCTGCATTAACTTAAGGTTATTTATTTATTTTTTTAAAGATTATTATTTTTTTTTAAATGAAGGTTTTTATTTACTTATTTGACAGACAGAGATCACAAGTAGGCAGAAAGGCAGGCAGAGAGAGAGGAAGGGAAACAGGCTCCCCGTTGAGCAGAGAGCCTGATGTGGGGCTCAATCCCAGGACCCTGGGATCATGACCTGAGCCAAAGGCAGAGGCTTTAATCCACTGAGCCACCCAGGTGCCCCTACTTAAGGGTATTTTTAATTGTGTTACTAATAAGCCTCTATTTCTAATATTGCTGTTTGCATCCTTAATCGCTCCTTGGTATGAATCCAATACCCAGTTACAATTCATTCATGAACTGACTAAAGTACTTATTTCCCATTTAGCTTTCTTTGGTTCCAGTTTCTTGTAAGAAATCAGTTGGTTTCCTGAGTAACTGGACTCCACCTTTGGGCGATGTATTAGATGAGAAATTCCACAGCCGGCCAGCTGGTGAGAAATCCAAAACTCCCATCACTTCCTATGAGGGTCTTGACTCTCTGAAGCAATACTTCAGAGATGTATTGTTCAAATACAGAGATGTATTTGTCAAAAACTGATAGAGATGTCACAACTTTGAACTTTCACTGAAAGAGAATTTGGGAGGAGATCAGGGAACCTATGGTATATTTTTGGACACCGTCTCACTTTCACAGATCTACAAGTAGACATGTTACTCTTCTTTTCCTTTAGTCCCACTTAATGATCTCCATACTAGAAAATTCACTACCCCAAACTACTCTTGATGAACAGTGCCAAAAGATTACAGCATTACTTCACAATACTCCTTTGCAAAGGAGTATTTTGACCAAAACCAGATCACTCTGTGGTCCCCAATGACTGGTATTGGATCTGGTACAGAAGTCTACAGTTACTCACAAGTCAGACAGGAAATTATTACTTTGGTAAAAAGTAATAATTAATAATAACTAATTAATTAACATTAATATGTTAATACCTATTCTCAGGATAGCCTGTGACATCTCCCAGGATCTATTTTGGCCCATTAGTTTGTCCTTTAGGAAAACAGGATAAGTAGACAGTTTAATGGAAGAAGAAAAATTGTGCCCTGATTCCCTAACTACTCTAGGAGAATTGTGAAATTCAGGACTTGCATTTCCGCATGTTACAAGAGGTCTGGAGAGTGAAGTGAATCTTTTATGTTGTGATTAAGATAATAGCAGGTAAGTGGACAATACCATCAAGAACACATATCCTGAGAGGTTTATGAAATTGGACAGGTGATGACTTAGAATGGAGCTGCCTTATTTTTTCAAGTTTTACTTATTTAAGTAATCACTATACCCAATGTAGGGGCTTAAACTCATGACCCTGGGATCAAGAGTCCCAGGTTCCTCTCACTGAGCCAGTCAGGTGCTCCTAGAACAGAGCTGCTTTAGATTACGTCGGCCTTTGGTTCTATGGACTTTTCCGATTGGGCAGGAGTTTTGTTCTTTTATTTAGTCTGGACATTCTTGGCCCCTGCCAGAAAACAGAACCACAAAAAGTCCGGTCATAATCCTCTTCGCATTTGTCTGTGTACCAGCTTTCAGATGGGTGATCCCCTGGGTTTTCAATGCTGTTGTACAGCTGCTGTGTGCCAAATGATTCAGCAAAGGGTCATCCAGAAGAAAGAACTGGAAAACTTCACACACAGGTTGAAACAATTTCCCCCGGAAATCTGGAATTCCAAACAGTTATCCTAACTGACATTCAATTAGGATTCCTCAAACAGTGGTGAAGACCTGGATTGGCATTCTTCAGTCTGGGCTAAATAATGACCACAAAGACCAACCAAGAACTGAAACTATCTATTCCACATTCATCCCAGACATGGAGAACCCAACCTACACCATCGTGTCTTCATTAAGATGGACTTTGTGCTGTATCTCTATCTTCATTGGCATGACTTTATTTTTCCAGGAGTCTCCTGCCCAGACAAGTGGTTTGACTGGTCATTGCAGGATTTCCCCAAAGACTTCCCCAAAGCTCTTCAAAGGAAAGCATCACAGACAATTTGCACCCTAAGTTTCCTTGAGTGCTTTGCCTCAAAACCCTGGCCTTGCTGTTTATTGTGGACTGTTGTATGCTAATTCTTACCCCATCCCAGTCAAGCCCCTCACTTTGGAAGTCCTGCCTTAAATCAAACTCTCGATTCTCAAGAAATTCCGACCCTACCTTCCCCTTTCTGAGACCTTTCCTGCTGTAAGCAACAAGGCAGCTTTGTATTATCGGTAAGAAGGGTTGGTGATACTTAGGAAGCCAGTTTTTGACAATAACTCAGATAAACATATTTTTGTTTTTTTAAAAAAAGGGAACAGGGGCACCTGGGTGGCTCAGTGGTTTAAAGCCTCTGCCTTCAGCTAAGGTCATGATCCCAGGGTCCTGGGATCGAGCCCCACATTAGGCTCTTTGCTCAGTAGGGAGCCTGCTTTCTCTTCTCTCTCCCTGCCTGCCTCTCTACCTACTTGTGATCTCTGTCTATCAAATAAATAAATAAAATCTTTTAAAAAAAAAGGGGGGGGAACAAATGGTGGATGAAAAAAAAGCCATGGGAATACAGAGAGAGTGGGACAGGGTATAATTGGAACAGATGTTTACTCTGATTGCTGAAGATGAACAGGAGTTTGCCAAGAGAAGAAGGGGAGGAGGGTGGTGCTAGAAGGGTGAGGGGATTCTAGGCAGAGGAAACAGGGGACTGAGGGGCCCCAGTGGAAATGCAAGAGGTCGGAGATAGGGGTGAACAATGCAGACCTGAGTCTCAAGTGGGATCCGGTAGCTGGGGATGGGGAGTGTGTTAAGGGGAGGTCGCCCAGAGAGCTATACTGGTGGGGCTGCTGGGTTGAAATCTGGAGGGTGAGGGGGTGATAGTACAGCCTGTTTTGCAGGATGTGGTCTGCACCCAAGGATCATGCTAACAACATGGCAAAGGCTGTCATGGAACACGGACACCAGTTCCCAGTCACTGCAGAAAAACGACCCCCTCCGGCCCCCACAAGTGCAAGTGTGTTTGCTGTGGCTGCTTCACCCACTGTGAATGCACAAAAAAAACCTCAGGCAAGGGTCTGAGTCCACCATTAACAATCTCTGGGGCTCGGTTCTAATTGGGGCAATTATTGCTTGAGCTAACTGGTCGCAAGCACATTGAAAAGCAGTGAGTGCTGTTTATGGATGGAAAGAGAGGTGATTGTGTGTGTGTGTGTCTGTGTGTGTGTGGTGGGGTGGGGGGTGGGGAGGCGGGGACAGGTTTTCTTGGCCCACACCAGCCCTGGTCTGAGTCAGAAAATGTAAAGCAGGATTATTTGAATATAATGAGAACTCATTCCCTATGGCTCTGGAAGGCTTCAGCCCCCATCTTGGAGGAGGGATGGAGACAGAAACAAATCCACTCCCTCCAAAGACCCAGGAGCAAGTGTGAGAAAGTGTGTGTCCCTGCTGCCGTGACCCCTAGGAAAGTTCTAGAATTGAGAGAGAGGACAGAAGAGCAAAGAGTGTGTGCAAGAAGGAGAAGGATCTCCTAGGCCCGCATACACTACTGGCACCATATTGCTTGGAGGAACTGGGTAAGAATGTCAACATCTGTCTGCGTCTTCTTCTGAGCACTGTGTGTTCTCAATCAGCTAACAAATGGTCTTCTTTTTGGTAATGAGCTGTACCAGGCGTTCTTTCAAACACTGTAGGTAGAAGTTGGGGGTTCATGCATTTTTTATAGGCTGTGATTTCCGTTTTAATCTTATTTCCCATCTGAACGCAATTCATATCGAACTTAGAGAGCAACAGAAAATGAGCTACTTTTTTAGTTTTTTTCTTTGCAACCAGTTTTCCATGGACTCCATGTAATGAATAATTTAGGAGCCAGAAAAGCAGCTGCTCCATTAGGAAGACCTCCAAGCCCAGCACACTCTCCCTCACACGGATAGGCCTCCTCATGCGTACGCACATGACCTAAGGTGAAAATAGGCTGAGGAGAAGCTGGAAGGCCCAGTGAGTGGATCTGGCTCACCCTCCAACTTGGTGATTTTAAACTGTTAAGTACATTTAGCAAATGATCTGAAAGGAGGAAGAGTTCTGACCCTTTTTGTCAACTAGTAGAATAATAAATTGTAATTATTTTGAGAAAATAACTTTGTATTCTCAGACTTTTTTTTTTTTTCTCCTTGTAGACCATAAACTGAAGGAATACACTATCAGGTCCCCTCAGAGGTGACTTCAGAGGAGATTTAAAATGGAAATCTTTATGTAATTGGGTTTCAGTTCATTTAATGGATTCCCAATATTTAACTTTGCTGTATTCCTTGACCATCTGGACCCCTAAATGAAAATTCTTCTTTCTTTAAGGGTGGGGCTGTGAGTGGCATATTTCAGGAAGAAAAGGTTTGTATTTTAGGCAGAATGACTTTCCATTTCAGTCCTGCTTAAAGGACCATGTGCCCACAGGTGACCCCCCCCCCAAGAGTAGCGTCTTTGGCTGGGGCAGAGGGGAGCGAGGTTGGGTCCAGAAGGGACAGCAACTGGAGGACTACAAGGAGAATGGAATGTGGAGAACCAGATCTGAGAGTCCTATGTCTAGACAACTGTCACCAAGAGCACCAACCCTCCCATGAGGAAGGGTTTTCTCATCCAGTCACACTCAGGCACATTTTTGAATGCTCATCCCCATGTCTGGAGGGAAAGAATGACGGGATGGTGGGTGCGGTGGGGAGGACAGACATGGCTGAGGGGCAGCTCTGGGGGTAGGAAGGGGTATTGAGATACCAGTGGTGCCTCCCTGTGGGACTTCTTCCTGCCCAGGATCCTGGCTTTTCCACCAGTCTTGCCCCTGGATCTCCCCCTCGGTCACAGACCTGCCTCAGCAGGGACTCAGGCCCCTGGCAGTGGGGGAGCAGTGGATGACAACAGGGAAGGGCTTGGCAGAGGAGGGCTGATCCTCGTCAGCTCCCCCACATACCTCAGTGTGCCTGAGTGGGGGCTGGACAAGTCCCTCCCCCTCGGAATTGTCCAGGGGGACTCTCTTTCACACCCAACTCAGAAGTCCATTCTTTTCTGAGAGTCTGCTTCCTCACTTACTGGCAGGTGTGCAGGCCCCGCCTGTGAGTCAAGAAGGAGAAAATGGCGTCCTATCTCCATCCTGTCTCAGGACTTGAAGTGTAGGATGGCCTGACCTGTGGGTATGGCTTCTGCCTACCTCATGGAAGTGGAGGGTCTTGTCTCCTGCATATGACTTCCTCTAGCTCCTCCTGGAGCAGGTGGGCCCAACTGTCTGGGGTCTCCCCACTTTACCTCAGAGAGGTAAATCCCTCTCTGCCTCACAGAAGAGCCGTGGCCACATTCCCAATGGGAAGGTGGCCTAGCCCCACTCCTGCCGGTGCTTTGTGGAGGTGAAGAGTGTGCCGTCTGGAGTCCTGTGGCCTGAGGGTGAGTCCTGGCCCTACCAGCTTCCCTGCCCCCCCAGGCTGATGAATGGTCACTGCTTCCCGAGGCTCAACTCAGTGTCGCTAACTCTGGGCTGTGGGCAGGCCCTCTCTGGGCCTCCCCCTCAGGTTGAAGCACCCGCCCCCAGGGCTCCTTACATGTGAGGGAGGGAGGGACAGAAGAAGGGAGAGAAGAAGGAGGATGGAAGAGAACTCTGGAAGGTGGCTGGACCGGGAATACACCACCCCATCTCACACACACACCGCCTCAAGCACCATCCCGCCTCACCTGTGCCCGGAGAGCCACTCCTCGCCCGTCCTCTGGCTCCACCATCTGCTGGAAGAGATGGCGCGTGAGGGGTGGTTGACCTCTGGGAGTCCCCCTGCCTGGGTCACCCTTGTTTCACAGTGGGAACCCTCAGCTGGGGGCTGCTGCCTCAGACCAGGACCTCACCCTGACTGTTTTACTAACCAGCATCCCCAGTCCTGACGTAGCTCTGACACCCCGCAGCAGACATGAGGTCAGAACGTCCCACATCCTGCTGCCCCAGACAGACAGACAGACAGACAAGTCTGCTGCAGGGATTGCTGAGGAAAGGTGATTTTATCCAAGAGAGCAGGAGGCTGAAGACCCTGGTGCACTCTGAGGGTCACCGCCACTCAACCCCAACATGGGCCCTGAGGCCAAGAGAGGCTGGGTAAGCAGATTGGGGTCACTCAGTGAGCAAGTGGCAGGCCCTGGACTCAAGCCCGGTCCTTGTGCCTCGAGAGTCCCCCTCTGCTTTGCCTGGTCCCCAGCTGCTGCCCAGGAACCCTGTGGGTGCTTCCCTCAGAGATGAGGACCACTCACCTTCCTCCCCCCCGCCCTTCAGCTGGCGGCTCATGGTCAGCTGGGCTCTCGGCACTGCTCACACGGCTTGCTGCTCTACACACACCTTCAACCGGGGATGCCTTTCCTCCCTCATGGTGGCTGGGCTCTCTTTCTGGGCCCCGCCAGCTGCCAGGGCTCCTAGGCTTATTAGAGACTGAACCCGAGGAGGGGGAAGGTTGGGAGAGAGGCGGGCAAGAGGCGGGGAGTTCCCAGCCCTTCAATCCGTCCACACACTCCTCTGCTCAGGTTCCCCAGCAAAGAGGTAGTGTGGCCTCACGTTTCAGGCATCACTTACACACGGAGGGGCCCTGGAGGGGCCGGGAGCTGCCAGCTCACCTCCGGGCCATGCCGCCACCTGCCCCGGGAGATGTGAGGAGCGTTCCCAGGGCGCTTTCCCTCTACCTTGAGTCCCTGGTCGGGACAAGGCACCAGGGAAATCCTAGGATATTGGTGAAAATCAATCACGGGGGCTTCTGTTTAAAATGCAGATTCCCAGGACTGACATGGGGCATTTGAATCAGTAGGTCTGCGCAGTGCCCAAGGAATCTACACCTGGTGTCCTGATGCCGAGTCCTAGGTCCCCTCTGACGAGCTGCTCCCCTCCTGCCGCCTGTCACTTCGTAGCTCTTCCCACTGCTGCCTGTCTTCCCAAAGGGCAAATCTGGCTGCTTTGAAAACCAGAGGTTCTGAGTAGATCCTCTGGAAGGCAGTCACCCGCCCTCGGGGATGGGGCTCTTCACCTGGGGTCCCTGGGAGCAGAAAGAGGGGAACATAACCATTTTATTTTTCTTAGTCTTTGAACGGACATTCAACATTTCCCTCAAAAATGTGTGATTTTGTCCCCAAAATAGACATTTTCTCAACCCATTCAGCCATGAAGGGCTTCTCAAAATATCATTTATGCTTATATCGCTACTTCGAAAGTATGATAGTTATAAACCTGCTCCTAGACCTTGTTATTTGCTTATCAGGAGGGCCTGTGGCCTGGCCACCTTGGTGAAGGGAAGTGGCAAAAGAACCATCCCGTGCGGTAGCAATTGAAATGCACATGGTTCAGTTCAGGCTTTAAAACTTCCCTTTTGTCACCTGGCTTCCCTGATCCAGAAATTTCTCCTGCAGCACCCCCCAGCTCCAGGACTCCAGGGCAGTGAGGGGATTCTGCTGCATTCTGTGACCACCTGCTTTAGCACTGGGTGGGGCAGAGGGGAGGCTGGTGGGCCTGCAGCCAGAGCAAACCCCTGTAGGGCCCCCTGCGCCCACTGCAGCAACCCACCATCCTCCCCTCCCCTAGTGCTCCCAGCTCACCTGCCCACCTCTGCAGACAAGTGAGGACCCTCCCAGCCCTTCCCCGTTCTCTATTGTCTGAGGAGGAAGGCTTTCTTTCTTTCTTTTAAAATTTTTATTTATTTTTAAAATTTCTTTTCAGTGTTCCAGAATTCATTGTTTATGCACCACACCCAGTGCTCCATGCAATCTGTGCCCTCCATAATACCCACCACCAGGCTCACCCAACCCCCCCCCCCCGCCCCTTCCAAACCCCCAGATAGTTTCTCAGAGTCCACAGTCTCTCATGGCTCATTTCCCCCTCCAATTTCCCTCAACTCCCTTCTCCTCTCTAACTCCCCATGTCCTCCATGCTATTTGATATGCTCCACAAATAAGTGAAACCATATGATAATTGACTCTCTCTGCTTGACTTATTTCACTCAGCATCATCTCTTCCAGTCCCGTCCATGTTGATAAAAAAGTTAGAAGGGAAGGCTTTCTACATCAACTTCACCGCTGGAGGGAAATGCCCTCACAGGCCAGCACCTGGCCCATCTACGCCAAAGAAAACACCACTACTCTGCTTCCCACAGAGCATGGCAAGCACCCACGAGGGCTCGACTCATTTGTAGGCATGGCGGAATCATCAGTGACTAAAGCAGAGACCCCTGCCTTGCAGGGGGAGGCTATTTCTGCTGTCTCTGCTGCGTGAGGGAGGCCTTGACGTCTAGAGGGGAAAGCTGGGGATTCGGAAATGTCTCCTCTCTCCCAACAAAGCTTGTGACAACTCTTGCTAGAGAATTCAAAGTCCAAGTTTGGGAGTCAAGACAAACACTGAGTATTCTGCTTTCTTGGTGGCTCACCATTCACATCAATACTCCTGAGGTAAACACCTCCTCTGCTATCATACTGCCCTGAGGAATGGCGGAAGGGGAGTCTGTCCTCATCTCCAAGTCCTCCCCCGACCCCAAACAACAGGGTGGCAGCAGCAGGGGGTGGGGAAGCCAGGGCTCGTGAGGCACAGGGACCTGGGTTTGAGCCACTCGCTCAAGGAGGGACAGAAAGAGATGACATTAATATTTTATAACTCTTATTCATGTCGCACGTGTGTTGTATGGCGCTGGGATCTCTCTGAAAGGTTTCTCTTTTCCTTTCTGTCAGGCATTTGCCAAGCCCTTTAAACGACTGATGTATCACCCCAACCATCTGAAGCTCATAGTCTCATTTTCTCCTCCTCCTCCTTTTTCTTCTTCTTCCTCTTCTCTGCACCACCCCCTTTTTTTAAAAACAGATGAGGAACCTGAGGTTAAGATAAGTAACATGTCCCCAAAGTCCTCAGGAACAGGGACCAGCACTGGTGACTGCTCCCACCCCTAGGCCAGGCGTCTATCCTCCACACGCTTCACCTCTCAGGAAAAATCTGGACCATACCACATCCTTCCTTCGAAAGATCGCTGTGTCTACCTCCTATGTGGGTGGGCCCCGGGCTTTGGGCCCTGCCCCTTCCACCTCTCTCCTGCATGGCAACAGGGGGAGCCCCCAAACAGAAGTCTGACCACATTTTAACCCGCAGTAACACCATGTCCTGGAATCCCACAGCCTCAGACTCCCTACCCTGCCAGTTAAGCAACCCCCCCCACTCCCCACCCCTGAGAGCTCCAGGCCCCTCCAGCTCCCCTCTGCCTCTGCATTTCAGTCTTATTCCAACCTACCAATGCACCTTGCTCTGGGGCTGGGGCTATGCTTTCCTTTCGCTTTTGCTTCTACTGTCCTTTCTGCCTGGAGCACAACTCTGAAGGCTGCTGCAGTACACTGGCCATTCGACATTTAAAAATATGACCCAGGGGGTGCCTGGGTGGCTCAGTCAATTAAGTGGCTGCCTTCGGTTCAGGTCATGATCCCGGAGTCCTGGGATCCAGCCCCGAATCTGACTCCCTGAGCAGGGAGCCTTCTTCCTCTGCCTGCTGCTCTGCCTACTTGTGCTCTCTCTTTGTCAAATAAAATAAAATATTTTTTTAAAATTAAAAAAATGTAAAAGTAGAAAAAAATTAAAAATAAAAATAAATAATAAAAGCAAAAAAAATTTTAAAAATTTTAAAAAATAAATAAACATTGTTCTGAAGGGTAGTGATATTGGAGTGGCTCCTAATATTTCATCAGGAAATAAAACCCTCAAGTCCAGTATGACAACCACAAAAATAATGCACAATTTCAACTAAAAGTTTCAGGGCCTCTAAATCCAGTGGTGGTTTTGTCTCAAAAGGCTTTGTTAATTGGGAAGCTTCTTGAGCCATCTTGTTGCTTTCTCTCTCTCATCAAAAAAATAAAATAAAATAAACAAGGAGCGCCTGGGTGGCTCAGTGGGTTAAGCCTCTGCCTTCAGCTCAGGTCATGATCTCAGGATCCTGGGATAGAGCTCTGCATAGGGCTCTCTGCTCAGTTGGGAGCCTGCTTCCCCCTCTCTCTCTGCCTGCCCCTCTGCCTACTTGTGATCTCTGTCTGTTAAATAAATAAATAAAATCTTAAGAAAAAATAAGTAAATAAATAAAAAATAAAAATATATAACATAAATAAATAGTAAATTAAAAATAAAACCATATTATTATATATAATATAAATAATAATAAATTAATTAATTTAAAAAATAATTAGCTCTGGGTATCTGCTTACCAAACCTCCAGTGTTGCTTGTGGATGCTGTAAAGCAGTGCAGTGCGGAGGCTCGGGTGACGGGCGGTAATGCACTTTCCTCATAGTGTGAGCGGGCACTGGCTGCCAGGCACAGCTGTCCACCTGCTAACCTGCCGCAAAGACCCACGCTGGGCTTGCGTGTGGTGCCGGGGAGCAGAGAAGCTGTAGAAGATCTGACCAGTGACCACACTCCCCCTTCCCACAGTATAAGATTTGGGGGTGTTTATTTTGAACAGATTATTTCTCAGTTCTTGGACTATCCTCAGTGAGGACTGAAGATGGGGCAGAAGGGTCTTGTTTGCAAGGAACTGGGAGAGTCATCTCTGCCACTTAGGGCTCTTAGTTTGGAAGGGAGATTCACACCCAGGTGTTTGTAACCTGAGGGACATTCGTCCCAAGGCAGGGGCGACTCCTCCTTAAAGCCAGACAGACGGAGAGCCCTAGCTAGACACCTCCTACACAGCCCGTGAAGAAAACTGCTGCCAGGTAGGGTCGATGAGCCATGATTCTATGTGTCTGCTTCTTCCTGCCTCCACCCCGGGAGGCAGAGTCAGGGAAAGAGAGCTGGGAGCCAGGATTCTGGGGTTCTATTACTTCTGCCTGTATCTGAAAGGGCAATTAACAACCGGAAAACTCTCACAAGCAAATGTGTTAAATGACAAAAGTCAAAACCCATTTACAGATGGTGACAAATCCTCTTTCAGCCCTCTACCAGGTGTAGGTCGTAAGCAAGCTGCTGAAGATTTCTGTACCCTCCTTTTCTTCACCTGGTGGGTGGAGGTAATTCTGCTACAATTCCTACAAGGGTTCTTTGGGTATAGAGGGAGACAACATGGCTACAGACAGAACATCTTGACACCCCGAGGAGTTCAGAGGGGCATCTGGAATGCCTGCCCACCGTCACTTGGCCGGGCCATCACTTGCCTCACAGCTGCAAGTGCGTGGGATGAGGGAACAGAAGGCAAGCTGAGGACAAAGCAGAAGCTGACACCCCACAATCCTCCTCCCCTTCAGGTGGGATATATGACATTCCTCCAAGCATCCTGGGCTGCCCTAAAACTAAGGAAAGGAAAAACAAATAGTTAAACTTACAGAGATCACAATCCTGCAGGAGGGGAGTCTCCCTCCGTTTACAAGAACAAAGCATTTCTATCAATGACCTAGCTTCCAGGAGGAAATGTAGATATGATTAAATGTCCTTATAATCTGCAGCCCAAGGACAGATACTTGAAGTGGGCCGAGGGTAGTGTTCCTCCAGGAAGATCCCAAATATCTTACTGTTACTGGTTTACTAGAAGGAAAAACAACCTTAACTTGACAAGGGTAAGGCCTCTGGTATCCTGTGAGTGTTTTTTTTTTTTTTTTTTTTGATATTTATTTATTTATTTACTTGACAGACAGAGATCACAAGCAGGCAGAGAGGCAGGCAGAGAGAGGAGGTGGGGGGGAAGCAGGCTCCCCACTGAGCAGAGAGCCCTGGGATCTTGACCTGAGCTGAAGGCAGAGGCTTTAACTTACTGAGCCATCCAGGTGCCCCTCCTGTGAGTGTTCTTTAACATATGAAAATCCTTTTGAAACCTTCCTTCTCCTTATCCCCTCCCCCAATCCCATAGTATATAATCAGCCACCACTCACAACCTCAAGGCAGCAGCGCTTTCTGCACTGGGGTCCTGTCCCCGTGCTTTAATAAACCATTATGCACCAAAGACGTCTCAAGAATTCTTTCTTGGTTGTCAGCTCCGGACTCCACACCTATATTCCAAAGCCCATTAGGTGGACCTGTGGTGGATGGCGGGCCCCACTTCTAGGAGGCACAGAACCGCCCCATTTCCTCTGCTCCTTTATGCACCTGTCACAAAGCTCTTTACTGTGTGCAACTGCTTCACAGAAGGATGGCTACAGTGGCAGAAGGGTCAAACTTGCTCTATCTCTCTCTGCCCCTGCTCTGCTTCCTCCAGCTCGTTTGGCTCTGCAGGGGAGCAATTTCTACTCTATTCCACAGAGCAGACTAAGTCCAGGCTCTGGTGTGTAACCACTCCCGTCCACAACTTGCCAGTCACCGGTTGGGGTTATAGCAGAGCCCAGGGCAGGAAACCTTAAACCGGGAGGCATTAACAGCTTGAGGATCCCTGGCCACTTGTGCCACAGGAATGCCCCCATCCCATAGATGTTTTCTTCTGCCACTTCCTTTCTAGAGCTCCCTCTTGCTAGCGAGACGGGGCTGGTCTGATAAACTAGGATGGCAGGGTAATTATGCACAGGTTGACGTGGAGAAAAAGTCCTTACACTGAGCAGGAAATTCTCCCTTTTAAGATCCTCGGGAAACGACCAGACCACTTGGTTGAAATGCTGCATGGTGAGCATGGACCACGGCAAAGAAAGCTGGAAAGGACGCCGAGGGACTTCAGATGAGATGCCTATGTTTGTCAGGGACATCATTAAGCTCTCTTAGTCACTTGGGTAAGCGCTCCTAAGTCCTCACTTTTTGGATGTTTGTTTCATTGCCTAAGCACTGGGGGCGGTAGAAGGAAGGGGATCCAAGTGGACTTTAAGCAAGGGACTCAGCTTCTGAATGGAGAATGGGAAGGTTGGCCTCCCGGACCAGCTGTAAGGAATGTGCTCCCTAAAGGTCCCCACCGCCTTCCATCCTCCCCGCCTCGGCCTCGGGCCAGGAAAGGACCAGATACGGGAGGGGCGCTGTCGAGCCAGCGGCGGAGCCGGGTGGGGTCTCACGTCGCCCTGCACCTGGGGCTTCCAGCCAATCCGGCCCCTCTACCACCCGCTCGCCCCCGAAGTGAGAACTGGGAGAGGAAGCTGTTGGCCTGCCTGGGTCCAGGCTGGTCCGTCGGGCGCCCCCTGTCGGCAAAGCCGAGACTTGGCTGTTGCGCAGACTTCAGGGTTCAGGGGCAGAGGCTCGCGGCGGGGACAGACCTGCTGCCAGGACCAGAACCAGGCTCCAGAAGGGGCCTGGAGAGACCCATCGAGCTGCAGCACGGGTAGATACTAACCGGCATGTGTGAAAACAGCCTCAAAATCACACAATTGTTTGCCAAGATCAGCATTTCTTGTTAGGACAACTTTAGATGATTCTGAGCAGTATAATTTAAAAGAGGCTCAGATCTTTGATCTCAAAAGTAGCTTTTTATTTTTATTTATTTTAAAGTTTTTATTAAGTAATCTCTACAGCCAATATGGAGCTTGAACTCATGACCCTGAGATAAAAAGTCGCATGCTTTTCTGAATGAACCAGCCAGGAGCCGCCCCCACCCAGTTTTTTTTTGTTTTTTGTTTTTTTTTTTTTATTCTTAACATTAGAATTTCTCAAGGTAAGAGAATAGTTGGCATTAATAGAGATTGAAATTAATATTGGCTGCTGTAGTCAGTGATTATTTATTTCAGCTGATGATTTCTGGGCTAGATTACTAGGTTATTTCCAAAGAAATCCAGTTTCCCAAATATATTTTCCTTAGAATTCATAAGAAAACAAAAGGAAGAACCCAGAACAGTAACAAGCTAGGTGGATGATTAAAATCAACTTTCTAGGGGCACCTGGGTGGCTCAGTCGGTTAAGTGTCTGGCTTTTTTTTTTTTTTTTTGGTAGTTGTTTATTTATTTATTTGACACAGAGAGAGACACAGTGAGAGAGAGAACACAAGTAAGGGGAGTTGGAGGCAGAAGAAGGCTCCCTATGGAGCAGCCAGCTCATTGTGGGGCTCAAGGCTTGAGGGAGAAGGAGAGGGAGAGAAAGCCAAAGGTAGACGCTTAATGACTGAGGCACCCAGGTGCCCCAGTGTCTGACTCTTGATCTCAGTTCAAGTCTTGATCTCAAGGTAGTGAGTTCAAGCCCCACACTGGGCTCCACGTTGGGAGTGGAACCTACTTTAAAATAAATAAATAAATAAATAAATAAATAAATAAATAAAATCAACATTTTACTATGGCTTTGGTTGTGACATAAGAACACAGAACAGGGGGCGCCTGGGTGGCTCAGTGGTTTAAGCCTCTGCCTTCAGCTCAGGTCATGATCTCAGGGTTCTGGGATCGAGTCCCACATCGGGCTCTCTGCTCAGCGGGGAGCCTGCTTCCTCCTCTCTCTCTCTCTGCCTGCCTCTCTGCCTATTTGTGATCTCTGTCTGTCAAATAAATAAAAAAAATTTAAAAAATCTTAAAAAAAAAAAAAGAACACAGAACAGGCTTTCGCTGGGAAGCTGGAATTCTGATGCAGACTGGCAGAACTACGTTTTGTTTTTGTGGTAAAAGTCACTTCTTGGGATGCCTGGGTGGCTCAGCCAGTTGAGCGGCTGCCTTTGGCTCAGGTCATGATCCTGGGGTCCTGAGACGGAGTTCCGCTTCGGGCTCCGTGCATGGTGGGAGCCTGCTTCTCCCTCTGCCTGCCATTCCCCCTGCTTATGCTTTCTCTCTCTAATTAAAAAAAAAAAAAAAAAAAAAGTCACTTCTTACTGTGAGTTAGAGCAAACATAAAGGTAATTAAGCAGTTAATGTTAAAATTAAGACTAAACTATATTGACTTCTTATCAGGAGCTAGAGCACATTAGCTCAGAAAGGCACATTAGCAAATTAGCTCAGAAAGACACATCTCAAATTAAGTATCTTATTGCAAGTCAGAACAAATTAAGATAAATCTAAGTAGTATTCCTAAACCTAACTTCCTATGGGAAATTAGAATACATTGCATCTCTGTGAAATTGGGCTCAAAATCATGCATTTGTGATAAAATGTATGAGCTTTAAAGTGTGGTGTAAAAATTTCTTTATGTGCAGATAAGCTCAGAAACACACTCACATCAGAAGTTTAGTACAAATTTGAGCAAATTAAGTAGGTTAAGTAAAAACAGTGCTACATCACACAGTTATATGTAAAGTAAATTAAAAGTAACATGTTGAGTTAGTGAAAATAAAATGAAACTAAACTATGTGTATAAGCAAGCAATGGGTTCTGTAAACAAGCTAAGAATCAGACATTTTCCTCTAAGGAAACATCCAATGGTGGATGTTTCAAATAAAATAAAATGAGTTAAACCCAATTTAGATAAATCTCAGCAGTATTAGGGAATATGTCATCATTCCTTAATCTACCTTGTTAGGAGGAATTAGAGTAAATAGATTTAATACGAGGTACTTTCGGCGAAATCAAGTTCCAAATCACTCATTCATTTCCAATGAAACTCCTTATTGCTCCTTAAAGATAATTCATATGTAAAAGTTAATATTTCTTTTTTTTTAAGATTTTATTTATTTGAGAGAGAGAGAGAGAGCATGCAAGGGGCGAGGGGCAGAGGGAGAAGCTGGCTCCCCAAAGAGCAGAGAGCCTGATGTGGGACTTGATCCTGGGACTCCAGGATCATGACCTGAGCCAAAGGCAGTTGCTTAACCAACTGAGCCACCCAGGTGCCCCGTAAAAGTTAATATTAACATAAGTCCCATTCAAGCATTCTTAAAGGACATTCTTAGAGTAATTTAGAGTGTATCTAAGAGTTTATATGAAATCAAGCTCGAAGCCATTTAATAATTTCAAAAAAATCTTTTAAGCTTCATAAGTACTTTGTAAACTTTATGTATGCAGGGGCACCTGGGTGGTTCAGTGGGTTAAGCCTCTGCCTTTGGCTCAGGTCATGATCTCAGGGTCCTGGGATCAAGCCCTGCACTGGGCTCTCTGCTTGGCAGGGAGCCTGCTCCCTGCCCCCCTCTCCTCCCCCCCCCACCCCCCGCCTGCCTCTATCTCTACTTGTGATCTCTCTCTCTCTGTCAAATAAATAAAGAGAAATAAAAAAAAAACTTTATGTGTGCAAACAAGCTCAGAACACATTCATCTCAAAATTTCCTGCTTCTCTCACCTGCTAGGGGGAGCTCTTCAGGTCTAGCATTAAGGCCCCTCTTTTCCCAGACAGAAATGGTTTTGAGTGAGACTACCAGCACCTACATCTCTGCTTCCCACTCCAGAGACTGAGTCCAAATTTCAGCTCCAGAAGCTAAGCCCCCATCTTCCATTTGTGGGAAGTGAAGTGAAGATTCCACTCCTCACACCAGAGGCCAAGATTCTACTTTTCAGTACAGATGCAAAGACCCCACCACAGGTCCTGCTGGTGAGAGTCTCAGTCTCATTTTGGCCTTAGGGGTCACCTGTTACCCCACAGGCTACATTCCACTTCCCGAACCAACGTGCATTCATATCTAAGGTAACTTCCTATGGTGACTGAGCTAAAATCCAAATGAAAATAAGCAGAATAATTGAAAACAGGCAGAAAACCATACTTTCAGTTAAGGCCCAAGTTCAGGTCCAGGAACATTTCAAATGAAATTTCTTATTGTGAGTTAGATCATGTTTAGACCTAGACCCTGACCCTGACTTGCACACTAAACCTGACTCTAACTTTGACCCTGACAATCATTTTCAGTCACAATTTAATGTCCCTATAATCCTATGTAAGGGCCTATTTAGCCAGAGCGATTCCATCTGGTTAAACAGTGATTTTGTTGTTTATGCAGTAAAACTTAAACTTACCCTGCCCCCCCTCAGGGAACTTACTTAAAAGCAAGTCCGGGAAACCAGTCCCAGGTAACAAAGCCCAAATACAAGGGTGGGTCAAGCCAGGTGGAGACATCCAATCAGTGGGGTGTGCATACTGTCTCCCTAGCTATCAAGGAGTGTGGGTCCCGCCTTTTGGGCACCAATTCTGACCAAGGTGATAGGCTAGTTCAAACATCTACTAGGGTAAATTGTAATTCAATTGGCCACCTGTGTGTGACCTAGCATGACTGTGCAGCTTTCTCTGTGTGTTACAATCTCATTGACCACCTGTGTGTGGCCAGGCCCAACCACAGGGCCTTTGCTCTATAAAAGTTAGTCTGTAAGGCAGGGAGGGGTCGCCTCTTTGTAAGAGATGGCCCTGGCCGGTTGGTTTGATTCTCAATGCTTGGCTCAAAATAAAGCTTTGCTTGACCTTTGCTTTGTATCAGTCTCGCTTCTTTGATCACACACCCATTATTGGGGGACCTTTCACCTGCAGCCCATTGACAGACACTTGAAGCTGACAGAGTATGATGTTTCTCTCAGAAGCTCCCAACTATATTATTGTTAATACCTTGCTAGAGAGAAAAACAACTTTAACTTGACAGTGGCAAGGCCTCTGGTAACCTGTTGAGTTTTCTTAACATATGAAAATCCTTTCGAAAACCTCCTTTCCTTATCACCTCCCCAACCCCGTAGTATATGATCAACCACCCCTCACAATCCCAAGGCAGCAGCTCATTCTGCCCTGGGATCCTCTCCCTGTGCTTTAATAAACCACCATTTTGCACCAAACACGTCTCAAGAATTCTCCCTTGGTCGTTGGCTCCGGATTCCACCCCACCGAACCTCACCTATATTCTAAGACCCCATCACCTGAGACAGTCATAGTGTCACATTCCTCAAGGAAATTAAAACTGCCTTAATGTTACTGCTTTGCTAGAGGCAAAAAGCAACCTTAGGTTTGATGTAGTTTTGGAATATAGGTAAGGTTCAGTGGGGAGGGGTCTGGGGCTGACCACCAAGAGAAAATTCTTGAGATGTCTTTGGTGCAAAATGGTGGTTTTATTAAAGCATGCGGACAGGACCTGCAGGCAGAAAGAGCTGCTGCACCGGGGGTGGGGTGGTGGCTGGTTATATACTTGGGAGTTGGGGAAGTAAGGAAAAGGAAGGTTTCAAAAGGATTTTCATATGTTAAAGACTCACAGGATACTGGATACCTTGCCATTGTCAAGTTAAGGTTGTCCTTCCCTCTAGCAAGGCTTTAAGACGGGTGGAAGCTTCCTGGAGGAATGTCACACAGATCCCACCCAGGAGTGGGGTGTGTGGGTGGGCGTAGGGGTGGGGAATGGGAGGGTGGTGTGCAGGGTGTCAGCCTATGTTTTGTCCTCAGCTTGCCTTCTGCTCCCTCATCAGCTAGACAATATTCAGACCTTCAGGATCCTGAGACTTCCTTTATCTCTACCACCCACCCCTAACTTAAAGTATACAATCAATCACTCCTCACAATTTCACAGTGCAGTTCTTTCTGCCCACGGTCCTGTCCCTGCGCTTCAATAAAAGCACCTTTTTGCACTGAAAACTTCTCAAGAAGTCTTTCTTGACAGTTCCCTCCTGGCCCACATCACATCACCAAGGACCACAATTGCTGGATCACCTGGTTAGAGAGTAGTTTTATAACTGGCAAGCTGTCTTCCAGAGTTGCTGTATCATTTATTACATTTGATGGCACTCACGAGGGTGTTGTGTATGTCGAAGAGCCCAAGCCTATTGAATTTAGTTCTGTCACGGAAGGAAAACAAAACTGAAATGCAAAAACTCGGCCCAGAAAGCCAATCCAGAACTGCCTGGGGATGCACGACCTGGCCCTCCCACGGAGATCGGGGTCCAGAAGTTGTGTAGGGAGCTGCCGCAGAGGTTTCTGGGGAGTGTAGTCTTTCCAGAGAAGGGGCAGGGAGCCTCGATTTCACACAGAAATCACTATTTTAAGGGTAGGCTGTCATTACAGTAGCCATTGTCCTAGTAAATGAACAGGGCTGAGGAGCGGCCGCAGTGGCTGCTAACGCTAGGCGGTGCTGGCGGGGATTCTGGGAAATGTAGTTCTGGCGAGGACCGGCCATGGCCGAGGGCAGGCGGGGCTGGTTCCGCCAGCTGCGGTGAGCGAGGGCTGCCCCGGCCCTTGGCAAGCTCGAGGTCCTTCTAGTAGCGTTAGGAGGGTCAGCAAAGGGCGGGCCTAGGGTCAGGGACCCCCCTAGACTGCGGCAGGTGGGGAGTGTGGCTGCTGAGGCCGGCGGGTGGGAGGCTGGGACTTCCATGTTGGGAGGAGGGGGCGCACGTTTGGGGCGAGGGAACCGAGGGAACCGAGGGACCCTCAGCCAGCCCGGAATCCCTAAGTTCCTGGGGGCTGTGCGGAACTCCCTTTCCCGGCTGGAGCGAATGACTTGGAATTCCGTAACTTTTTATTTCTGAAGGGGGTGGGTATATTCTGGACCAAACGGTTTCCGGATGGGGGCGCCCAAATAAACCTCAGGGTTTATTTGATGGTAGGGATGAGTTCAGCCAGGGTCAAACAGCAAATATCGCCCTGGTGGGGGGTTTGGGCCCTGAATGCCCAGTTGTGCTTGGGCGAGGGAACATTTACTTGGGTCTTCATCCCCGGGAGGCTGTGGAAACCCAGGGCTGATCGTGAAGGTCAAGTTTTAGGTTGGTTGCTTTTGGTGGGGCTTACTCTGGACCCATAATCAGGGTGTGTGCAGACCGTCCCAGGCTCCGCTCTGCCTTGATTTTGTTGGGGGTGGGCGGTGAGTCTGATGTGGGTGAAATACACTTAGGAGGTTATGGAGGAGTGTCTGGAGTCCCTTGGGGTTTTTAGGGTGGGGGAGGTTTTGTCATGGGACGGATATCCTCTAGTGATGGTGAACTGCACTGCTGGGGATTGGCATCTAAGCAGTTGGTTTTTTTTTTTTTTTTTTTTTAAGATTTTTATATTTATTTGACAGAGAGAGCGAGAGAGATCACAAGTAGCTGGAGAGACAGGCAGAGAGAGGGGGGAAGCAGTATCCCTGCTGAGCAGAGAGCCCCATGGGGGATTCCATCCCCCGGACTCGATCCACAAATCATGACCTGAGCCAAAGGCAGAGGCTTAACCCACTGAGCCACCCAGCTGCCCCACCTAAGCAGTTTTTTTAACAGGGTTGGGGTGGGGTTTGGGGGGGCAGGTCTGCTTCTCTGGAACCAGTTGTCCTAAGATTTGCTGCTTTGTGGCCAAAATCTTGGATTTGGTTGTAATGAGTGGCGAGTTCAGCTGATTCCCCCTTCTCTGTTTTTCCCTTGTGTGTTGGGGGTCAAACCACTGGCTTGAGACTTATTGGGATTAGGTAGGGTGGGGACCTTTGAGGGCTGTTGGCCGCAGATCCAGATCACTTGTGGCATCTGATTGGGTTCTGGTGTCAGGACTTCAGTTTTATTTTATGTTTCTTGCTAAGGATAAATTGTTAACCTGCCGGTAGAATGGTACAATGAACACCTGTGGACCTATCATTATATTATTAAACATTTATTAATTGGCAGCCAGTCTTGTTTCACAGACATCCCCTCAACACTATGTGTGGATAACACTTGTTACATTCCCACAGGACTAGACCACTGCTGACACTACCACTGACCCAGCCCGCTTGGCACTGTACAGCTAGAGTTCAAACCTCGGAACTTTCTAGCTTTGTCAACTTGAGCAAGATTTATAACTGCCTTAGTGTATCCCAAGACCTAGCTTATAGAGTCTTCGAGAGGTAAAATTTGTACGGTGCCTGGAATTGTCTCTGGTGTATAGTAAGAGTTTAGTAATAGTTAACTATTCCTAATAATATTGCAACTTGAGGCCCATAGGCATTAAAAAGGATTAATTCCCTATTTAATAGGAGCATATCTGGGCAAGTGGTGTTCCGATGCCCACACCTGACTTTGTTCCTCGCGAGCTATCTACATTCTTCTCTGCGCAATCTGAGGCTTTCTTTTTCTTTTTCTCTATAGGAAGAGGAGCACCCCTCATTTGAACTTGGGGATTTCTAGCCTGGTATCTGGGGCCCAGGAGACAGTCCTGAAGCTCACACTGTCTCTTTCATCCTTGCCACCCGCTTCTATATCCCTGTTTGCCCAGAGAGGACTGGGTGGAGAAAGAAAAGACTTCTGGGCTCCTGAAAGCCCACCTGCCGGTGCAGACCACTCACCTTTGGCATTGCTGCAGTGCTTTCTGGGCTTCAAACCAGGGGCCTGTTTTTTTTTTGCTTATTCTGACATCTCATGTCCTGCAATGTCCCCTCTGAGACTCAGAGGCCTTGCTTGGTTCCCTAGGATTCCAGGACTGATAGAAGGGCAGGGGCCTTTACGGAGAATATTATCTCAGACCAGGTTGCTGCCATCCTTACCCCAGCAACATTTCTCTGTAAGTTTATTTCTATGCATCTGTGTTCTTTTTTTTTTTTTTTAAGATTTTATTTATTTATTTGACAGAGAGAAATCACAAGTAGATGGAGAGGCAGGCAGAGAGAGAGAGAGAGGGAAGCAGGCTCCCTGCCAAGCAGAGAGCCCGATGCGGGACTCGATCCCAGGACCCTGAGATCATGACCCGAGCCGAAGGCAGCGGCGTAACCCACTGAGCCACCCAGGCGCCCCTGCATCTGTGTTCTCAGTGCTTGCTTTTTTTTTTTTTTTTAAGAGTATCTGCTTAGCTGAGATCCTTTAAGATTTCTTTTTTTTTTTTTTTTAAGATTTTATTTATTTATTTGACAGAGAGAGACACACACCAAGAGAGGGACCATAAGCAAGGGGAGTGGGAGAGGGAGCAGCAGGCTTCCCACTGAGCGGGGAACCTGATGTGAGACGTTATCCCAGGATCCTGAGATCACCACCTCAGCCAAAAGCAGACGCCTAACGACTGAGCCACTCAGATGCCCGCTCCCTTTTCTAAAGATTTCATTTATTATTTGACAGAGAGAGAGAGAGAGAAAGCGAGAGAGGGAACACAAGCCAGGGGAGAGGGAGAAGCAGGCTTCCTGCTGAGCAGGGAGTTTGACCCGGGGCTCAATCCTAGGACCCTGGGATCATGACCTGAGCTGAAGGCAGATGCCCAACAACTGAGCCACCCAGGCGCCCCTGGAAATGCTTTTCAAATGTAAGTTTCCAGGAGCACCTGGGTGCCTCAGTTGGTTAAGCTTATCTGACTCTTTTTTTTTTTTTTAATTTTATTTATTAGGCAGAGAGACACAGAGAGAGAAGGAACACAAGCAGGGGAAGTGGGAGAGGGAGAAGCATAAGCAGTCTTCCCACTGAGCAGGGAGCCCAATGTGGAGTTCGATTCCAGGACTCCAGGATCATGACCTGAGCCGAAATCAGATGCTTAACCGACTGAGCCACCCAGGCACCCCAACTTATGTGACTCTTGATTTTGGCTTAGATCATGATCTCTAGGGACTTAAGATCGAGCCCCAAATTAGGCTGCATGCTTAGTGTGGCATCTGCTTGAGATTCTCTCTTTTCCTCTGCCTTTCCCCCAACTTGTGTCCGCATGTGCTCTCTCCCTCTCTCTCTCTCAGATAATTAAATAAAATCCTTAAAAAAGATAAATGTAAGTTTCCAGTTGTTTCTACCAGTATTTGTAAGCACAGTTGACGTTTTTAGGTTGACCCTTTATATCCTGCCACCTTGCTAAATTTAAATTCATTTATTCAAATTTCTGTTTTGATTTTTTGGATTCTAGGACACATTCATGTCAATATAAATACAGACATGTCTATTTCCCATAGATAATCAGTTTTATTAATTTTCCATGTATCCTTCCAGGATTTTGTTTTTATGAAATCACTCAAAGATTAAACAGATACAATACATGTTTCTGCCACCCCACCTCTTCTAAAGGTGTCTTTGGTTAAACTGAAGTATTTAATCGGTAGGTTGTAAGATTTATCCCCCTTCTTCCTTAATGGCTTCTGGATTTTATGTTTTTTTTTTCTTTCTTTCTGAAGATCTATCTTTTCCCAAGTTCTGATGTATATTCTCCTGTATGTTACTGAATGTTTATATATTTTTTGTTTCTAATCTTTAGCTCTTACATGCTTGGAATTTATTTTAATGTAAGGTGTGAACTAGGAATGCAACTTCCAATCAGATAGCAGCTTGTCTCAACCCTTTGGGAAGAGGCCATCTTTTCCTGGCTGTGTTGAGATACTGTATTCAGCACTCATTAATCCCCAGATACACATGATCTCTCTCTTTTTTTTTTTTTAAGATTTTATTTATTTATTTGACAGACAGAGATCACAAGTAGGCAGAGAGAGAGAGAGAGAGAGAGAGGAGGAAGCAGGCTCCCTGCTGAGCAGAGAGCCAGATGTGGGGCTTGATCCCTGGACCCTGGGATCATGACCTGAGCCAAAGGCAGAGGCCCTAACCCACTGAGCCACCCAGGCGCCCCCCCCTTTTTTTTGACAGAGGGAGAGAGATCACAAGTAGGCAGAGCAGCAGGCAGAGAGAGAGAGAGGGAAGCAGGCTCCCCACTGAGCAGAGAGCCTGATGTGGGGCTCAATCCCAGGACCCTGAGATCTTGACCTGGGTGAAGGCAGAGGCTTAACTCACTGAGCCACCCAGGCGCCCCTGATCTCTCTATTCTGTTCCATTTACTGTCTGTTGCTGCACTAAATCACAGTTTTATTTTTTGTGCCATTATATACTTTCCTTTTTATTAACAACACAGGAAACAAAGCCACACCAAAGAGTGTGGATTAAGAAGGAAGTGAACATCCAGGTCAAAAAGGAGAACTTTGTTGGTTTCCCAGATGTTCCTCCATTTGTTTGATTCCAATGAACGCCTTTGTCTCTCCCTTCCAAAAGTAACCTTTTCCTGAATTTCACTAAGGTCAGTGACCTAAGTATGCATCTTTATAGTTTAGCTTTCTTCTTTTTTTTTTTTTTTTAAGATTTTATTTATTCATTTGACAAAGAGAGACACAGTGAGAGAGGGAACACAGCAGGGGGAGTGGGAGAGGGAGAAGCAGGCTTCCCACTGAGCAGGGAGCCTGATGAGGGACTTGATCCTGGGATTCTGGGTTGGAATCATGACCCCAGCCGAAGGCAGATGCTTAAGGACTGAGCTACCCAGGCACCCCTAGTTTAGCTTTTTTATCTAAAAAACCCCCCAAAAACCCAATATGATTTTTAAGGGTCTTTTTAAAGTGTCTTTTATTTATTCATTTATTTTAAAGATGTTATTTATTTACTTGACAGAGAGAGACACAGCAAGAGAAGGAACACAAGCAGGGGGAGTGGGAGAGGGAAAAGCAGGCTTCCCGCTGAGCAGGGTGCCCGATGCAGGGCTCGATCCCAGGACCCTGGGATCATGACTTGAGCTGAAGGCAGACATTTAACCAACTGAGCCACCCAGGTGCCCCCATAGTAGGTCTTCTGATATTAAACTGTCTTGTCCAGTTCCTGGGATAAATTCTACTTGGTGATGGTGATGTATTATTATTTCCTTAAGGTACAGCTGGATTCAGTTTGTTAATGTTTTATTTAGGATTTTTGCACCTAGTTTTAGAAGTAAAATTGACCCCTGATTTTCTTTTTCTGGAGTGCCCTTGCTTACTTTTTGTGTCCTTGATGAATGAGTCAGAAAGAATGCTTTTAATGCTTTGGAGATCTTAATCTTTCTTACACACAGACTTATTCCTTGAAGTTTTGCTATAATTAGCTGGTTTAATTGTCTGAGGCCATTGCCTTTGGGAGAGGTCTTTTGTCTTTTCGTTTTCTTTTTCAGTTAACAGTTTTTCATTTTCATTATCTTTTTTTTACTTGATTTTAGGCAATTTCTATTCTTCTAGGAAATCACCCATTTCTTCTGGTCTTTTCCGTCTCTCCTCCCTCCCTCCGCCTCTCTCTTACTGAAGGCACTGTCTCCTTTGCCTGCAGCGCTGCTTCTTGCCTGGATGTCCAGACTCCACCTTAGGCTCAGAAGAGCAGCGTTCTGTTCACTACTTTGGATCTCCCACGGTAGAGTCTTGATCTTTTTGTGCTGAGTTACGCTCATCCTGGTCATTATCCCTGCTCGTTCTTCGTACAGGGACCAGGGACCAGGGACCAGCACATGTCCTTTAGTTTTATATCCTGCGCACAGCCACAGATCCTAGCACACTGGGGCTGGGGGAGAATCCTGTTGACCTTGTAGTAGAAAGCCGTGTCATTGGTCATCGGCTATCCTAGCATCCCTCCTGTGTGGCCTCTCCCTCTAAGTATATGGCCCTACGCTGTTGAACTCAGAAGTGACCATGTGACTTGATTTGCTCATGAGCTGTGGTCCCAGGTATCACTTTGGGTCAAATTTGTAAGTATGGTTCTCTGTTTTTTATTTTCCTCTATCCGTCCTCCTGATCATGTTCCAAACAGGCGCTGCTCCTGCTGTGTTGGTCTAGGACTGAAGATGGCTTGGAGCACAGTTGCAGATGACACATGATGGACAGGGATCCGGAAGGAGAAGGAAATTGTTACTTTAAGCTCTGGAGATTGTGGGGGGAGTATTCACCATTGCAGAATAACTTGACCCATCTTGACTGATACAGACCCCTCCTCCCCTTCACTGTGAGTGTCCTATCTTCTTTAAGATGAACTCTGAACCCTGTGGAAATCTGGTTACTCTTGGCATTTCCATTGAGGCCTTTGTTTGCTGGGCAGAAGTGAAGGGGATGAGTTTTCGAATGAGAATTCTGGATTCTAGGTTTGGCTTTAACACTTCATAGCTACAGTCTTAAGGATACATCAACTGACCTCTTAGTGCCTTAGTTTCCCTCTTTGTGGAGATGGAAAAAATAGCAGTGTCTACCCCTTGGCTGTGTTGTGATGATTTACAAACTCTGGATAGTACTTGTTTTATAGGCATTAGTATTAATAGGAACAGAGATTTTTCTTAAAAGATTTTATTTATTTATTTGACAGATAGAGATCACAAGTAGGCAGAGAGGCAGGGGGTGGGGAAGCAGGCTCCCTGCTGAGCTGAGAGCCCAATGTAAGGCTCGATCCCAGGACCCTGGGATCATGACCCGAGCTGAAGGCAGAGGCTTAACCCACTAAGACGCCCAGGGGACCCAGGAACAGATTTATAGAGATTTACTAGCTTAGGCCAATTTGTCGTGCAGTAACATGTGACCCCCCCCCACCCCCAGATCTCAGTGGCCCCCACAGCAATCTAACTTTAACTCCAGTCTTATTCCTCCTCCGTTGTCGGTTGCTTTGTAGCTCCGCACTGTGACTTTTTACATTAGAACCTGATCCCTTCTAGGGGACATGCTTCTCTCAGAACACGAGAGTTGGTGGAATCATACGTTGCTCAGAAGTGGCACTGTCCCTTCCAGTCATACCCCATCACCCAAGGCAAGTCACAAGACCAAACCTGATTCAGGGGCAGGGAAGTATAGGCTTTTTATAGAGAAATAAATAATTGTGAACCGTGGTAAAATCTACCACAAAGGCCTCTTGCATCCTAGCCATTAGGATTAGGAAAATGACTGAGATGTTATTTCTTACCGGAAGCTCTTAATCTAGTAAAAATGGTCAAATAAAGAGAAAAATTGCAAACTAGTGTGAGTAAGGTGGGATGCCCAGGTTGGACAGAACAGGAGTGACCTGCCTGTGGAGTTAGGGGATGAATCACAAGGGCTCCTTGGGGTAAACTAGCCAGCCTCATAAGGGTTCCTGGCAACAGTATGACTGTAGTCCTTGGGGATGATATCCTGGACAGGGTATCTGAGGTACTTCTGAAGGTGGTTGAGCTCCAAGGCCACCTGCCTCCTTTGGAGCCACATGGGTGAAGGACTCTTACTTGGGTTCATCTGGAGACGCCAGTGCACAGTTCTGGCAAGGCCAGGTGGGTAGGAAGGTGGGGGTTACCTTCACAGAGTCATCCTGAGGCCTGGAGTCTGACCTAAGGGAAGGGCTCCACTGAGACCCCGAGTCCTCAGAGGACAGGGACACAAGATGGAATGCTGGGGCCTAGGGCCAGAGGAGTCAGAATGCTAGCTTGGTCTGGAAGGAGACATTCTGGGCCTCTTTCTCCACAGGAATTACGCCGTTTCTTCCCTCTGACTCTGACTCCATGTAGTGGAGACTGATACGACACATGGATTGAGTCTGAGGGTGAGGATCGAAGGAATTGCACATCGCATCAGATAAGGAAATGAGGCAGGGGACAGCCTTGGAGGGTATACAGGCTGGAAAGGGATGAAGGGAAGAAATCCAAGGAGGCCCTGGAGCCCGAGGCTCCATGTTGAACGAGGAGATGTGAGAGGACAGGGCCCCTGCAGAGGAGGCCTGGGCTCAGGGCCCACAGTAAAGCTCCCGGCAACACTCAGTGGTCTCTCCGTCACACAGGTCCTGGTTTGGAAGCAAGATGGGCTTTCATAAGGCTCCAAGAAGTACCCCTGGGCAGCAGAAGTTGATCTTGAGAGGAAGTAACTTCTACCTGGCCCCTCTAGCTGAATTTCACAGCAGGCACTGGGCTGACTCTGTCCTGCCCGCTGAGAGCCAGGCCGGGGACAGGTTTTGCCTCTGGAAGACAGGGAAGACACAGAGACCATGAAGGAACAGACTCAAAATCACCGCAGGTGGGAGTTGGTGGGTCTGGGGAGGCACCGGGGGTTCAGCCAGAATGTTTCAGTGAGCACAGCTGTGCCCAGAGGCTCCTTTGTCCCTGCCAGGCCTAGAGGAGGAGCTGCTCTGTGAGCAGCATGGGCAGCCCGGCCCCTCAGAGTTGCTCCTTTTCACCCAGGTTTGCCTTCTGGCTCTACTGACTGGCTCCAGGGAAAAGAGGGCAAGGCCCAAATGCTGGTGAGTTGGGTTCCTTTTACTTTTTTTTTTTTTTTTTTTTTTTTGCCTGAAATGCTGGCTTGTTTCCCAGAGAATAAGCATATATTCTCTTTCTTGAAAAGGGGAAAGACAGCCGTTCCCGTCTGTGTCAGACACTGTCTTAGTCATTTGTGTGTTTGATTTTCTTTGTTGAAAAATATACCCCGGGAGCACCTGGGTGGCTCAGTGGGTTAAGCCTCTGCCTTCGGCTCAGGCCATGATCTCAGGGTCCTGGGATCATGCCCCACGTTGGGCTCTCTGCTCAGTGGGGAGCCTGCTTCCCTCCCTCTCTCTGCCTGCCTCTCTGCGAACCTGTGATCTCTGTCTGTCAAATAAATAAATAAAATCTTTAAAAAAGAAAGAAAAATATACCCAAGATTAATATTAAGAGTAACTTTTTAAAAAATTAATTTTATTTATTTTCCAGGGGAGTGGGGCACAAGCAGGGAGAGCGACAGGCAAAGGGAGAAGCAGGCTCCTCGCTGAGCAGGGAGCCTCACGTGGGGCTTGATCCCAGGACTCCATGACTTGAGCTGGAGGCAGACATTTAACTGACTGAATCACCCAGGCACCCCGTATATTTAAGTCTCTTATGGTTTATTTCCCTCTCTCCTCCCCCGCTCCCCATCCCCGGGTTCATCTGATTTGTTCAGATTCCACAGGAGTAAAATCATAAGGTGTTTGTCTTTCTCTGATTTCCTTATTTCACTCAGCGTAATATTCCCTAGTTCCATCCATGTCATTGCAAATGGCAAGATTTCATTCTTTTTGATGGGTGCGTAATAGTCTGCCATTTATCTACACATCACATCTTCTTTATCCATTCATATATCACTGGAATTTTGGAACATGTAGAGAAGTAGCGAGCAGAGTAAATAATAGGCCCTCAGATCCCATTATCCAGCTTCAAGAATCACCTATAATGGCCAGTCTTATGTCGTTTCTACGCCTCACTTTCCTCCATGGATTATTTTAGACAAGTCTCAGACACAGTAACATTTTCTCCATAATTCCTGACAAGAGCTGGAAGAGTGTGGTGATGGTGGTCATACTCTTTGTTTCAGAAGGAGGAGGTCTGGCCCAGCGGAGTGTGTGATCTGTGCACAGCCACACTCGTCTTCCGCATCGTGGAGCCGGCAGTTAGACTCGGCTCTCTCTGCCTCTCCAGCTCCTGCACCTTCTAATGTACTGAATAGCCTTCTTGCTCTTACATAAATCTCCATCTGAAAATGTGGGAGCATATTTTCTGACCCTTGGGACTGGGTCTGTATCATTTGAGGAATTTCTCCTACAGAATGGTTTCCCTAGAAATAGCGTCCCATCCCCCAATCCAAACTTCCAGCCTGCGATCTTCTCTTCCAGAAATGTAATGTATTCTTTCACGAGGATGGGGATGAGATTCTGCCGGCCCAACCAACAGGTAGGTAAATCCACCATTCTTGTTCTCGAGCCTCTGAGGTCTCTGGAAAAACGTGCGAAGACCAGCAATGATGGCTGTAACAGTAATTTTTATGGTCGTGGTTGGAATGGCTGCATGATGGTCAGCAAAGGTGTTGGCCAGGTGCTGGCCTAAGGCTTTCAGACCAGGCTCCAGCCCCCGGTAGTGGACTGAGAAATTCCTAGGACACAGAAGCGTTTCTGGAGTGGCGGTGTGAGGCACTTGGTGGACCTTCTCCCCAGCAAAACATCCAAAATGACAAAAAGCACAACTATGTAAAGCCTGGAAATTGTCCTAAGGATGTACAGCAAGCAGAGAAACATTTATTCAAGAAAGTCTGAATCTCAGTAAGAAAAGCAAGTGTGTGTGACATTTGTCCCATGGCCTGTTCCCTCCTGTACTCCGATGGGTGCAGCCAAAATGGTGGGCTCTCTCGCCCCTGTTCTCAGTCTGGGACCTCACATATCCCCCGCAGGGGCAGGCCACCCACAGTTCTCAGTGCTACAGGCAAGTGTGGGCAAGTGGTCTGGGCTCTTCTTCCTCCATTGGCCCCTTGTTGTAGGGTAGAAGCTCTGTCCTGGGCACAGGAGGTCAAGAATCAGGAGAGCTTCTTGCCTTTTCTGCAATTTGCTCCTAAGGCAGGGATCCTGGGCCAGGAGGGCAAAGCTGAGGAGAAAAAACAAAAACAAAAACGGGCTGTTGGGTGCCCAGGGGGAGAGGCAGGCCTAAGAACTGAGCACCCCTGGTGCTTCCTCAGAGGCTTGGCTCTGTTTGCAACAGAGCAGAGGGAAGTTGAAGCCTCAGCCTTGGAAAATGATGGAGATTTCGGTGGTGAGCAGTCAGGAGGAAGCTGGCTGTCCATGAGACCAACTGGCTACATTCTTTCTTTCTCTTCTTTTATTTTAGATTTTTAAAGAGATTATTTATTTATTTATTTGACAGAGAAAAACATAGCAAGAAGGGGAACACAAATAGGGAGAGTGGGAGAGGGAGAAGCAGGCTTCCCGCTGAGCAGGGAGCCCAACTCGGGGCTCGATCCCAGAACCCTGGGATCATGACCCGAGCTGAAGACAGGTGCGTAGCTGTGACGAGCCACCCGGGCACCCCGCCTAGTATTGACAGTTAAAATTCACTTGCATTTGAGGGGTCCTGGGCAAACGTGTGATCACAAAGCACCACTGCTTGGGTGGAAGAAGTCACTTCATGGAGACTTGAAACGTGGAGTCTTTGCCCCGTTCTGAGTTTCAGGAGGGAGACACATTGCAAACCCCTCATTGCTCTTATTGCTTCCATCTGTAATGTCTGCAGTAAGTGGTGACACGCTGTGTGTGGCCTCCAACATTACTGTCCCCGTCAGGCCCTATGTCAGGAGCATTCGGAGGGAAGAACATTCTGGTTAAATGTGTCTCCAGTATTTTCAAGTTAAGTACCTCTGAATTTCTTGTTACAAAAATCTAAATTGTGGACACTTAGTTCATGGAGTATTTAAGTACGTAGATCCCATCCTTTTCCCCTTTTGCCCTTTGACCTGCTGCCACTATTCTCGAGATCGGGCGTGTAAGCTAAAAAGTGCCCTCATCATGCACCACGGCTCGTGGGCAGACGTTGCAAATCGTAAGCAGTTTTCTGGAAAAGAAGCACTTTAAATATTAGGAAAGCATGAACTCTCACCTGACCAGGCTAGGGCATTTTTGTTTATTTTAAATTTGACTGAGGTGTCATAGTCCTATAACAAAACGTGTAGTTAAAACATGTACTGAGACTCTCCGAAGTGAGCACGGCCATGTAACCAGAGCCCAGATCAAGAGACAGACACTCAAAAGAGAGCATTTCACTCGTGTAAACCTTCCAGTCTTCCAGAGAGTCTCCCCCGCAGATAACTCGCTCCTGACTTCTAATATTGAAGATTACTTTTCCTACTTCCTGTTTTTTAAAATGAATGTCATCACACAGTCTGTCCCCTTTTGAGTTTGGCTTCTTGTGATCAACATTATATCTGGGATTCATTTACGGTAGTATTTGTACTTCATTTTTCATCATGGTTTGTTTGGATATGGAAAGGCCCCCACATTGCCAAGGTATTCTTGAAGAAGAACAAAGCTGGAGAAATTGATCAGATACCAAGACCTCTCGTGATGCCGTGGTCATTAACGCAGTGGGGTGGGGTATAAGGACAGACAGGTGGACCAGTGGAGCAGAAGAGAGTCCAGAAATAGACCACATGGAGACGGTGGCCTTAGTGATAGCAAAGGGGACTGCGGTGTGTTGAGGGAAGGTAGACTTCAGAAGAAGTGACGTCACTGGTTACTGGTCACGATGCGCACCTGTCACTTACACAGTGATCGGCGGACTGGAGAGCTAGCGGCAGAGGCTGCTTGAGGCACTTATTTGCCGTTAATACACTGCAGTAACTGACATTTGAACCATTTTGGTCAGGGATTGATGTTATTTAACTAAACCATGGCAACTGAGAGTTGTGCAAGGAGTGCTGGTGCTTAAAAGGAGTGAATTTTCTAAAGCAGTGAATTTTAAAGTATACCTTGATAGAGTGTCAGGCTTTAAAAGCAGAGCAGATTATCTGTAAATGGCCCTGCCATTCCCCTGCCAACGGTTTTGCACACTTGACATGTTGCTTTACCTGACAAGTGAAGCGTTCGGGGCTTTATTTTAAAATCCCAGGCAAAGAGAGATTTAGTAAGCTGCCTCCTCCACAAGTGCTCAGTGTGGACCCTGTCTTTTCTCTGCAGTTGAAGACTGTTTCATTTTCTCCTCTGAATCTCCACCAGCCCCTGATGCCCAGCACAAGCCCCGTGTATGTGTGCTTCTCTCCTCTGTGCAGCGCCCCCTCTGTGCTTCCATCTCAGAATTCCTCCAGAACGGATCCTCAAGGTCACTTTCCTGAGCATTTCTTGAGGTCTGCTGATGGAGTCGCAGATTATTTCTCCAGTGAAATCCCAAGTGTCTGAGGGCCAGGAATGGATTTTATGCGTCAGCTGTGCGCCCCTCAGATTTTAACACAAAACCTGGGGATGGGGGGACCAAGGAACCTGACATAGAGAACTGTGTACTCTGAAAAGAATGAGTTCAACTTCTCACATGTCCAGGCTCTCCAGGGTCACAGGAAATGCTCCTCACACTGGGAACATGGACAGTGGCTTTGCTGTGTGGTAACTTACCGCTTGTTTTTATAGGTACTGGTTACATTCGGGGGTGTGGCTGTGGTCTTCACCGATGCTGAATGGAAGAGACTGAGCTCTGAGCAGAGGAGCGTCTACAAAGAAGTGATGCTGGAGAATTACGAGAGCCTGCTCTCATTGGGTGAGGGTGTGTTCTTTCCTTCATTCATTCAGTAGAGACTTATTGGCCCCCTACTACATGCCAGAAAGTGTGCTAGACGCTTAGCACACATTAGTGAGGCATCCTGTGCGTGGGGTCTTACTTTCTAGGAGGTCAAACAAACCAAAAGCTTCCCATGCAGGGATATCATAACATGGTATGTTAGAAAGTGATAAACTCCACAACGTATAAGATCATAATAAAATAGAGCAGGATGAAGGAGTGTTGAGTGTGAGTGGGTGGCTGGCTGAGTTTTGCAATTGAGGGGTTGAAATCAACGAGGAGGGACCATGTGACCAAAGGTAGAATTCGGTAAGGCAGTCGGAACTCTGGGTATGTGGGGAAAGAGGATTTCAGGTGCAGTGACTTGTTGGTGCTAAGACCTTCTGGAAGGGATGTGCCTGCCAAGCATAAGGAACTGCAAGGTGGCCAGTAAGGCTTGGGGGCACAGTTGGCAAGGGGGAGAGGAGGGAGACAATGCCTTTTGGCGCAGAAGAACCTGTATGGCTTTTGGGTTTCGTAAGTCATTTTTTTGTTGTTGTTTTTTCATTTACTTAAAAGCTAACATTGGTTGCTTAAACCTAGATTGGTAAACTCTTTAAAATGGGATGGTATACTCTTTCAAATGGGACGTTACTCTGGATCAGGAGTTGGCCAGTGTTTTCTCTGAAGGGCCACATAGTAACCGTTTTAGGTTTTGTGTGCTGTATGGTCTCTAACTGCTCTGGGGTGTGCCCTTGGAGTGCTAAATTGCCACAGACAACACGTAAATGAATGAGTGAGGCTGTGTTCCAATAAGACTTGATTTGTGGACCCTGAGTTTTGAATTCCACCATCGTTATTCTTTTGACTTTTTCCCAACTATCTAAAAATTCAAAAACCATTCTGAGGTTGTGGACAGAAACAGAGGGCCCCCTTGTTCTAGGTCAGCGCTGTCCACTAGGAATATCCTATGAGCCAGGTGGGAATTTTAAATGTCCTAGTAACTGCATGCTACAAAGTAAAAATATGTGGATGAAATTAACTTTAATAACATTTTCTTTAACACAGTATGTCAAAAAATCTTATCATTTCAACATGTTAATTAGAAAAGTTAATTAGATTTTTTTGGTACTAAGTCTTGAAAATCTGGTGTGTATTTTACACTGAATATGTGAAGAATGAGAGGAAGAAAGGCTGATTTTGGAAGAAAAACGCTACGAACTCAATGTGCTCTGAGAGCATGTCTTCATTCAGACTAGCCCACCTTTCAGCTAAACCCTTGTGACCAGTGGCTACCGTATTAGAGCGTGCCCTATTGGATATTCCTAAATTTCTAGATAAATCATGGAGAGAAGAGTCACATTTTTGGAGACATAAACCAGTTCAGGCAGAAGTTTCTTCAGCCGTTTCCTTCAAATGGCATAGCTATTTCCCCGATATGAATTAATCACACTTTTGTTGTTCCATTTCTATCTTGTCCCATGTGTTCTGATCTGATTCCATCTATTTTGAGTTCTGTCTAACTAGGGATGGCTTCGTCCATTTCAGTCTGGTTCTGTGTGTTTCGATTTGGCCTTAGCTAGTCAGCCTGACTAGACTTTATTTTTATTTTTCCTTTTCTCTTGCCCTATTATTCTCTTCCTTTATGTTAATGCATTTTATGGGTTCAGAGGAAAATGTTGAAATGACCTGATTTAGATTATTCTCAATACTGAAAGCCTTGATTCCTTTATTTTGCTCAACACATAATATTCTACAGTTCTCTAGCCTGGGCTCTTCTGAGCTTTCTCATATTTCTTTCTCTTTTTGTGGACTCATTTAGCGTCACATATGTCTTTTTTTTTTTCTGTGTCTATATTCCCACCCTTAAACAGTTTGTGAACTTTAATGATTTTGCCTGTCACATGATAAACCCATTTTTTCTGTCACCTCTGCTTTATATTTCTATTACATTACACAGCACAAGTTAGGTTATATTTCTATTAGGTTAAGACAGTACAAATTGGGATAGAGGCTTATTAGTAACACAATTAAAAATAACCTTAAGTAGGGGCACCTGGGTGGCTCAGTGGGTTAAAGCCTCTGCCTTCAGCTCAGATCATGATCCCAGGGTCCTGGGATTGAGCCCCGCATCAGACTCTGTGCTTGGTGGGGAGCCTGCTCCCCACCCCCCGCCCCCGCCTGCCTCTCCACCTGCTTGTGATCTCTGTCGTCAAATAAATAAATAACATCTTAAAAAATTTTTTTTTTTTAAAAAAGACAGCACAAATTTATTCTCGGACTTGCCAAAAGTTGAGATCATAGCGTTTTTCTTCCAAAATCAGCCTTTTTCTTTTTCTCTCATTCTTCACATATTCATGTTATGATGTCTCTTCTTCATGGGTACTGCTAGACATAAGTGGGCCGATTTCCACTGAAATAATCTTTAAAGCTTTCCTAGGGCTTTTTTTTTTTTTTTTTTAAAGATTTTATTTATTTATTCGACAGAGAAGCAGCAGTAAGAGAGGAAGCTGCAGGGGCAGTAGGAGAGGGGGAGGCAGGCTTCCTGCTGAGCCGGGGAGGAGGGAACCCGATGTGGGGCTACATCCCAGGACCCCAGGATCATGACCCCCACCCCCACCCACACCAGGAAAGGCAGACACTTAATGACTAAGCCACCCAGGCATCCCCTAGGGGGAGTTTTTGAGTTAGCTTAGACTAAGTAATTCCGTGGTAACAAACCATCTCAAACTTTGGTGGCTTGTCATAGCAAATGTTCCTATACCAACTGTTGTCTAAGTTTAGGTGTGGTTCAGCTCTGTCGGTTCTGGCATTCAGACAAAAGGAACAAGCTCATCTGAGTCATGGGGTTCTTAAAAAAGAGGGCAAAGAGCAATGATAGGACCACATGGTGCCTCTTATTCTTTCTTTCTTTCTTTTTTTAAAGATTTTATTTATTTGTGAGAGAGCACAAGTGGGGCAGGGGGCAGAGGGAGGAGAAGCAGACTTCCTGCTGAGTGTGGAGCCCAACGTGGGGCTCAATCCCAGGACCCCCGAAATTAGGACCTGAACTGAAGTCAGATGCTTAACTGACTGGGCCACCCAGGTGCCCACATGGTGCCTCTTAAAACTTGTTTGAGGGGCACCTGGGTGGCTCAGTGAGCTAAAGCCTCTGCCTTTGGCTCAGGTCATGATCTCAGAGTCCTGGGATCGAGCCCCTCATTGGGCTCTCTGCTCAGTGGGGAGCCTGCTTCCCCCTCTCTCTCTGCCTGCCTCTCTGCATACTTGTGATCTCTGTCTGTCAAATAAATGAATAAAATCTTTAAAAAAAACCACAAAAACTTGTTTGAAAGTGGCAATAGCTTTTCAGTTATCATTGGCCAAAGCAAATCCCATAGCCAAGTCTGATGTCCTCGTGATGGGATTGGTTTGAACATAAGGGGCTGGAATCCTGAAATCATGGACCGTGTTTTTCTTGTCTACTGCTGAATCCACAGTGCTTAACACTTAGATATTTCTTTTTTTTTTTTTAATTTTTAAAATTTAAAATTTTAATTTATTTTTTAAATTAACATATAATGTATTATTTGCTTCAGGGGTACAAGTCTGTGAATTATCAGTCTTACACAATTCACAGCACTCACCATAGTACATACCCTCCCCAATGTCCATCACGCAGCCACCCCATCCCTCCTACCCCTTCCCCTCACTTAGATATCTCTAATAAGTGTTTGTATGTAGATGGGAAACCTGACATTCAGTTTTATTTCACATACAGTCTTTTTAACCACTGATCCATATACCGTTTCCTACGTTTGAAAGCCCTCCAGGCCAAGTGACTTTTTATGTCTATCCACCTTGTTTTGTACTAAGAAAAGACAGGAAGGTGATTTCCGCATAGGTCACAGAGACTGTTACGTCCAAGTAGAACTGAGCTGTGGACAGTATGTATGGCTGTGACTGTCAATGGCTTCGGTTGTTTAGGAGAAAGGGTTGTGGGTTGCAGAAGATGGAATGTGCAGAAATGAATGTAAAGGAATTATTGGTGAGGAACAAATTGTGTTGTACATGTATTGTTAGTTATAGATGTGGCATGAAGACCCTCTGTCTTAGGACAAGGCAGAGCTGCCCAGTGACCCCACATAGGGCTTCTTTATCTGAAAAATCTCTCTCTCTCCAGCAGAACCAAAGCCAGAAATCTATCCCTGTGCCTCCTGCCTTCTGGCCTTCTTCTGTCAGCAAGTCCTTAGCCAACATGTGCTTCAGATCGTCTTGGGCTTAAATGTAGAGAATCTTTTCCATCCAAGGGATTCTGGCCCCAGGCATTGGGAGTGGCAGTATTCGCTCAGAGCTGCTGGTTTGGAAACACAGAAGGTCATCAGAGTGAAAGTGGTTCCTGGCCTCTATGTGTGGGGACAGAGGAGACAGAGACCTCAGGAGCATTCCCCAGCCTACCCCGAGCATAGTCAGCAAGAACTAGAGAAGGCCCCATGGTGGTAAAGACAGAGCCTAGCTCAGCCCAAAGGCTAAACCCTGTGCAAACAGACAGGGGAGGGAGAGACGCCTCAAGACCCAGGGTACTCAGTGGTACAGAACCTGAACCAGATGATCGCCTGAAATCAGACTTTGTTACAAAGCAGATGACCCACTTGCGGGAGAAACCCTGTTTGCAGGGAGTGCGGGTGAGGCTTTAAAGTGGATTCAACCCTCATCAGACACCAGTGGACACACTCAAAGAAGAAGCCTTATGGGCCCAATGAGTGTGGCCGAGGCTTCAGCCAGATGTCAATCCTCATTAATCATCAGAGGACACACTCAGGAGAAAAGCCATATGTGTGTAAGGAGTGCGGCTGAGGCTTTAGCCAGAAGTCCAACCTCAACAGACACCTGAGAACACATTCAGAAGAGAAGCCTTGTGTGTGCTGGGAGTGTGGGCAGAGCTTTAGAAATAAGTCAGTCCTGATTAGATGTCAGTGGACTCACTCTGTGGAGAAGCCTTATGTCTGCAGCGAATGTGGGCGAAGCTTCAGGGAGAAGTCATACTTCATCAGACACCAGAGGACACACTGCGGGGAGAAACCCTATGTGTGCGTGGAGTGTGGTCGAGCCTTTGGTGATAAGTCAGCCCTTAGAAAACACCAGAGGACACACTCAGATGAGAAGCCTTACGTTTGTGGGCTTTTGGGGTAAGTCAGACCTCAGCATACACGACAGGATACACTCGGGGGAGAAGCCTTCCTTGTGCGGTGAGTGTGGCCAAGCCTTAAGCCAGAAACCACTTCTCATTCACTAGAGGACCCACTCCGGGAGAAGTATTATGTTTTCAGGGAGTGTGGGCAGGGCCTTAGCCCTAGGGTAAATCTTCTCATACACCAGAGGATACAGTGAGGTGAGAAGCCTCCGGTGTGCTGGGATCCTGGGCAGGACTTGAGCAATCAGCCAGGCCTCGTCATGCACGAGAGAGCCAGATGGGGAGAATCCCTATCCATGCGTGGAGTGTGAGTAGACCTTCAGAGACGTGTTGGGCCTTATCGGGCTTCGAGGCACCTTCAGGAAAGGAGCCTCGTCTATGTGGAACGTGGGTGACTCGGTAGCCAGAAGTGCAACTCTCACTGCACAAAAAGGATGCACTTAGGTGGGAGGTGCTGTCTGTGAGGCAGGGACTATGGGTGGCGCGATCTGCGTTTACTGACTCCCTGTGGCAGACTTGGGAGACATGTCTTGGGTTCACAGGAAACTGGTAGACCTCAGGGAGCAGAAAAACAGGCAGGCAGGGGGACCTGAGGTGCGCCCTCAAGGGAGGAGCTGGCTGCTTGCCGGGAGCATGGGCGAGACTCTTGCGCTCAGCCTGCCTTCTCCACACACCATAAGGATAATCCCTATGTGGACACCCCAGGGAGCTCTGCCCATGGAACCCCTTCAGGGCTGGCACCCCGGCTGCTCCATAGGACTGCTACTGGTGGCCTCCCAGACGCCTTCCTCACTAGGACTTGCAGTCACAGGGAACTGCCTCCTCCCAACAGGTAGCTCCTGGCCAGTGACCCATTGATCTGGGGAGAACAAAACCTCAATGTCTGACCCAGCTGGGACAATCCAGACGGTTGTTCCAATTCCAGAGGTCTCCATCAGACTGAATGACTTCTTGGTTGTAAATGGGTTGCAAGCCAGCTGCTTCCTCAGCCAGGTCCCACCCTCACTCCTGGATAGACCAGTCAAGTCTCCATTTCATTGTATCCGGGGAATCTACTCCGAGACAACTTACGTGTGCAGGGGCTGGGAGCAGGGTTTTAGCCATAAGTCACCCCTCAACAAACCCCAGAGTATACAGAATGGAAGCTCCACATGTGCAGGAAGGATGGGAAAACAAGCCTCAGTATCCATCAGGAATGGAGGCTTTAGTGGGATGTGAAGCCTCATCTGGCACCAGAGGACACCCTTAGGGAGGGATCATGGCTGCAGCTTTATCCTACCATCTTCTTGACAGACTTCAGGGGACAGAGACTTGCTGGCACAGACCACGCTGCCTCATTCACCTCTGAGGGGCCTTCAGAAGTCTTGACGGCAGGGAAGATGGCGCACTCAACTACAGAGACCCCGGTTTTCCCCTTTTTATAACCAGATGGAGTAAAAATGTAGAAGGCTTTAGTTAAGTAATCCAGGAATGCTCTAGTTGTTTTATTTTCATACACCAATTCTTTCCCAGTTTCTCTTTTTCTTTTGTTCTAGTAAACAAAAAATTTTAAAAGATTTTATTTATTTGACATAGACAGACATGGCAAGAGAGGGAACACAAGCATGGGGAGTGGGAGAGGGAGAAGCAGGCTTCCTGCTGAGCACAGAGCCCCCTGCGGGCCTCGATCCCAGGACTCTGGGATCATGACCTGAGCCGAAGGCAGATGCTTAATGACTGAGTCACCCAGGCACTCCATAAAATCTTTTTTGATAAGTGCAGCCTGCGTACCTAGAAAGGAATTCAAATCCACAATCTGGATTTCCTACATGAATTCAGCCATCAAGAAACAAGTCCCAAATCAATCTAATAGATTTATAGAGGAAGCTGAACCTCTATGCAGGGAGGATGACCCAGGTTCTGGAGACACGTCAGCCGAAGGGAGGGGCTTCCCAGGTCCCCGAGCACTGGAGGGCTGCTGCCTCTCCTAACTGATCTCCCTTTGGCTCTGGGAAAGCTCCTTTCCCAGGGTTTCCTTCCTTCCTTCTTTCCAATCTCTCTTCAGGTCTCTGCTGAATTCCTCTCTACCCCTTGGAAGCACTACCGTTCCTTGATGGTCTCTTCACATTCTCCGATTCCTGGGATCCTTTAGCCACACTCCCTTTGAGGCTTAACCATGCCCAAACTGTTCTCTAGCCACGAATCATGGTTTTGGGCTTCTTAGCGATCCCCCGTGTCAGTTCATAGGTCTAAAGACCCCTAAACACAGCTCTGATACCATGTCCTCTCAGCCCTCTGTTCCTCGGGTCCAGTCCTCCTAGTGAACCCCTCCATCAGCTCTCTGCTCACTGGTCCAAGACAACCTAGCCGTACACTTGCCCTTGTTCGTCAGTAGTGAGATTGCTCGCATAATCCTTTTCCTAATGGAAATGTAATATAATAATACCATGCTACACTATTTTTATTTTTTCCTAATATGTATAAAGTATAGAAGTCCATGTTCTCCTTATATAAAGATGATTTTGTCTTGCCCTGTACTCAATTCATTAATTTTAATCTAGAAATTGTTTTGGAGACTAGCCAAGCATGCACTTAATCTTAAAGAGAAGTTTGGGACAGGTTGCAATATGACATTCTGGAATCCTGGGGAAAAAAAAAGCCAGATTCCTAGAGTTCCATCCACCAGTGTTCTAAAGGATAAGAACATCCTTCTCTGAATGTTGGGGCAACAGCCAAGGATCAGAAGATCTTGCAAAGTCGGGTTATATACAAGGACAGGCTTTGCCCTGCTAATGTAGATCACTGGGGCAGACCCGGCCACCCTGCTGACCAGGCTCCGAGGCAGAGCTGACTTCCTAAAACCCTTTCCGCTGCTACTCATCAGTTCTTTTTCCAACTTCCTCCTTCCTCTGAGAACTAGAAAGCTCCTCGGCCAGTGCAGTTTTCTCCCATGCTAAGTGCTTGCAGGACACAGCTTTCTCCAACCAACTGGCCACCATGTTTTCTCTGGCTCTCTAATCAGACAGTGGTGGCTTAATCGGGAGCCCAGAGTCTCAGCCCAGGTCACTTCTGTTCCCTCCATTCAGCCCCATGGACACACACCCTAGGGCCCCAGGGGGCTGGCTGGCAGGCAGATCACTTGACCTTGATCCTGGGCTCCTGTTTGCTGGTTGCTGCTCCCCGGACCTTCTCCTTAGTTTTGCGTGTATGGGCCACTGGGGTCTCAACAGCCACTCTTAGCTGCCCTATCTCAAACTGTGCACTGAGCACCAGGTTCCAGCAGCACTCCAGTGTCCATTTCCAAGGGCACTTATGGCAGTGCCTTGAGTTCTTCTCACTAGCTCATCAGTCTCCACTCACTTGTGCCCCAGAGGTCTGTTTGCTGCAGCCCTTTGGATGCAGATACTATGCAGTATGTGCTTTGTGTCAACATCACCCTGGCTCCCTGTGCACATCCTACTCCCTCTGTGACTCTGCCTCCTAGCTTTGGTGTGCCTGATGACTATAGATTGGCTCTGGCCCGTGCAGAGGACTCCCCCTGCAACTTCATCATCCCATGGACTGGAACCACGTCTTCTCCCATGAAGGCTGAACCCCAGCCTTAGGGAGGCATCTTTCCTTTACCCTTCTGAGTTTACTCTACTTTCGTTTACCCTTCTGAGTACTCTCCTCCTGCTGAGGGTTTTCTTTCAATATTTACAGCTACTCTCCTACCATTGCATACTCATTCTTCATGCTAAGTTTCCCATTGAAATCACTGTGTGGTTTCTGTCTCCTCATCAGACCCAGATTGATAAAGAAGTGAATGTGCATGCATATAACTTCTATATGAGGGCAAAGACATGAACTCTGTACCTGCATTTATTCAGTGACTCCAGTGACAAGCCAAAGAAACAGTGCAAGTCAAAATTATTAATAATACTAGCTGGGGCTATGGCCTTGAACTCAGATACAGAAATACAATGGTTTGGACCCTGGGATGGCCAACTACAGGCCTGAAGACCAAATCTGGTCTGACACCTGTTTTGGTAAGACCTGTGGTGTAGGAATGATTTTTATATTTTAAATGGTTGAAAAAGAATTAAAAAAAAAGAATAGCATCTGTAAAGTTTTATTGTAACACCATATATTTGTTATGTTCTCTTGAGCTGCTTTCATCCTGTTATGGTTGAATTGAGTCATTGCAACAGAGACCATGTGACCCATAAACCCTAAAGTGCTATCTGAGCTGACCCTTAACAGGAAAAGTTTCCCAGGCCCTGATCTAGACTGAACCTCAGGAACACTTTACCAAACAAAGGCCAGATGAATTCATGACCCCCTTTTTCTTGTTTGTGGAAATCGACAAGCTGATAGTGGCTAGGAGAGCATGGTATAGTGGAGCAGGGGACAACATTCAGATTCAAGATATTTTGTAGGTGAGGCCCACAGGACTTGCTGATGGATGAATTATGAGATGGGAGAGGAAGAGAGGAATCGAGGATGCTTCCAAGTTTGTCATTTTACTTTTTTGCTTTTTTAACTCGAGAAACTCCTGAGTCGGGGAACACTGGTAAGAAGTGGGTTTGGGAAGAAGAGTGAATACAATCAGGAATCCAATTTTCATCATGTTAAATTTAGTAGACCTCCAGCTCAAGCAGGCGGCTGGAGATAAAAGGCCACGAGATAAATGAGGAGCCCAGCATTAGAGGAATGAATTTGAAATTCCTGAGCATTTAGGTAGTAGTCACAATTACCAGGATTGGAGGGGATTGGTTGATTGACTCGTTCAGTCATTCAAATACGTTTTGTTAAGCAGTGTTCCAGGCATTGCTGTAATGAAAAATACACAAAGGAAAATTTACACCCTCAGGATTTCCATTCTAATGGGAGGAGTAATAAAATAACAGAAATATACAGTGTATTAGGGATCAATGTTAAGGAGAGAGAGATAAAGCAGGGATGGGTGGGAAGGTTGTAGTTTTAATCAGGATGGCCAGCAAAGTCCTCTGTAGGAAAATGTTTGAGCTTAAATCCTGCAGGAAGTGAGGGCATGAGTCGTGCACATAGCTGGACGATTAGTATTCCAGGCAGAGGCAACAGCAAATGCAAAGGTACTAAGGCAGGAGGACGACAAGCTAGTTCGCGGAAAAGCAAGGACATTGTCTGCAGAAGAGGCGGGGGAGAGTGGCGGGAGATGATGACCTAGAGGTAATGGGCCCGGGTTGGGGACCGGGACTGAAGTGGAACTAGGAAGGTGACCGAGTATCTCCGGAAAATTCAGTTTGACGTTAGCCCCGCCCCCAAAGACCCCGCGGGCTTTAGGCTCCAAGCTCCGCGTTTTGGCCGGAACTCAAGAGCCGACGCCGGACCGGAAGTTGCTTTTACCCGACCCCATTTTATCCGAGGCCGCACTTCCGGTGGCGGCGGCGGGAAGCGGAGCGCAGGAGGACGACTAGGCCTTGGGCGAAGAGAATCCGGCGGGAATCGGAGCCATCAGAACCGCCACCATGGTGAGGAGGCACAGGCTGGCGGCGCGGGAACTTCCGAGTCTGTCGTGGAGAGCTGACCGCGACTGATCGGGAGTTGGCGGGGGAGGGGGGGAGGTCGTGGGTTGGCCGCTCATGGCGGCGAAGGCCCGGGCCGCGGCCGCCCCGTCCCAGCAAGGGAGACCCGGACCTCGGCCATTCGGCGGGGTCGGGGAGCGGAAGGCTGGAACCGAGGGATGGAGGCCGGGGTCGCTCGGTGGTGGCGAGGATAGAACCGCGGCTCTTGATGCCGCTGTAGCCCCAGTACTTGGGATCCTACGGGCACTAAGTAAACTTTGGCAGAATAAATACGTGTTTGGGGTTCGGAGCAGGCATTAGAGCCTCAGGAGGACTTGTGAAACAGGGTGAGGGTCTGAGGAGCTGTTGCCGAAAGAGGTGGGAGGACTTGTGGCCAAAACCAGGGGGAGTTCTTGGGTCCAGTAGACGGGAGGAGGGAATGGGAGGGCGACCGAGTAGGTTTGGAGGAAGAGTGCAACTCATTTTGTTGAGCGTGCCTTTGTGTCTGAGTTTGTCTGACTTTTCAGGGACTGGGGCTACGTAATGAAATGCTTCCTTCCTTCACCCAGTTCACTTTCTGGTCGGGGACACGGATACTGTATCCGGAGTGGTAATTAAGCATTATGTAAAAGTAACGGCGAGGGAGGGGCGGGACAGGAACGCCCTCTGGGGTAGATGATGCTTGAGCAGAGTCCTAAAATATTGTTAGAGGTGTCTTCCCAGGGAGGATGGAAGGGGTTGTTACAGATGGGAAGGACTGCAAGAACCAGGCATGAAGGGTCGCACTGTTGAAAGTTCCTGGAGGGGGAAGGGATGGATGAAGGGGTGGAAGGAGAGATGGGAGGCATTGGCAGGAACCTGGTTTCTAAAGGCTTTACATGCCACCTAACCCTGTTGGTGATGAGGCATGCCATTGAAGGATCGAGCCAGCAACATGTCCTGAACTTAGTTACGTTTAGAAAGAGCACTCCGTTCTGTAGTGTTGGGTGAACTGGAAGCAGGGAATTGTTTGTGGGATTGGTTGGAAGAGTAAGCACTGGCTGGATTCAGTCTGTCCAGGTTCCAACCCAGCTTCCTGGCTGTGAGACAGGGCCAGCTACTTAACCTCTCCTGGCCTCAGCGGCTGTATTTGTAAAATAGGAGTAATAATTAGCCTGATTTCTAGAATTAAATGAGATCTCTAGTGCTTGTCACAGTGCCAGGTACACAGGGAACAGCCATTACAAGGTGGACGGACCAGTAAATGTTGCCATAAAGGTTCACATCTGTGTGGCCAGAAGCTGTGTGATTACAAGCCTGTTAACATGGTCATTTGAGGGAGAGTGAGCCACATATCCTGTGTCTCCAGGGTGTCAGTCAAGGTTCTGATCCACACATTGGTAGATTAAAAAACCTGTTCTTGTCCAAGCCCACAGAGATGAACAGCAAGCCCAGGGCCTGGCACAGAGAAGGCGCTTGGATGGGTCATGACTGGCCCACACCCGTCATACTGACGGGAAGCTGATGGACAAGTCAGATGTCAGGGGGTTTATTTCTAGAGAGATGTAACTGCCAAAGGTGCCTGACAACTTGCATTGTGAGATCTATTTAGTCTCCCTTTTAGCAAAGCTCCATTGAAAGCCAGGCTACAAATTGGAAAAAGTTGTTGGATTGATAAAGAAGTAGACAAGTTATTTATGTTATTTTTTTTTAAGATTTTATTATTTTTTATTTTTTAAGATTTTATTTATTTATTTGTCAGATTGAGAGAGAGAGAGTACACGCAGGGGGAGAGACAGGCAGAGGGAGAAGCAGGCTCCCGGCCGAGCAAGGAGCCCCAGGTGGGACTCGATCCCAGGACTCTGGGATCATGACCTGAGCTGAAAGCAGTGGATTAACCAACTGAGCCACCCAGGCGTCCCAGGATTTTATTTGTCAGAGAGATCGGGAGCACAGGCAGGCAGAGACAGAGGGAGAAGCAGGCTCCCTGCCAGGCAAGGAGCCCGATATGGGACTTGATCTCAGGACGCTGGGATCATGACACAAGCAAAAGCAGCTGCTTAACTGACTGAGCCACCCATGTTTCCCAAGTTACATATGTTCTTAAAGACCATTATGAGTTCAAACTGATGAGTGCCCTGGCCACCAGAAAGTTTCCCTACCCAAAGGTAGTCTTGGATGCACACTAACGTTTTTGGTTTAGGGATTCCATTCTCCTTCCCTCCAAGCTGATCAGCTCCTTTGTGTTGACAAATTCTCCTTGTTGATTGGATCCTTACTGCCAGCTCCTCTTTCACCCGGTCTTTTAAATGGGCTGTGGGTGTCACAGCACTAGTCACCTGTAATCTGCACAGTGGCAGATTGCTCTTCCGGTATGGGGGGGATTGGATTACACGCTCACGCTCAACCCTGAAACTGACGCAGCACAGGCGCAGGTAGTTGTAATATGAAAAAGACAATTTTAAGGGAAGGGAATAACAGTTGTGGGCAGAGGTTAGGGCTGAACGAAGGGTGATGTGGGAGAATTCCTGGGGAAGGGCTGTGGCCAGAAGCCAGAGCTGAGAATCTAGTGAGAACAATAGACAGCCATGTGGAGGAGAAGGCCACAGCTGGTCTTCAGGAAGGACCAGCGATACAGAGGTCTGAAAGAGCTGGACTCATCCTGCTGATTTGTCCTTGCAGACCGTGGGCAAGAGCAGCAAGATGCTGCAGCACATCGACTACAGGATGAGGTGCATCCTGCAAGACGGCCGCATCTTCATCGGCACCTTCAAGGCTTTTGACAAGCATATGAATTTGATCCTCTGTGACTGTGACGAGTTCAGGAAGATCAAGTGAGAAGTGGGCTGTGTGGGGGTGGGATGTGAGTTTCGAGGGAAGTGGGTGGGTGGGCGGGGTGACAGGTGGTGATGTAGCTAGCTGGTTCCTTGGTTTGTTCCCTGTGTTAGAGGGCAGATGTAAGTGGGGACAGTGGACTCTAAGAACACTCCTTCCTTGCTAGCCCGGCAAGCCTTGCTCTCTAGTCTAGCTGAGTGCAAGTTGTCAGGAGGGCTGCTAGACTTTTGTTTCTCTGACTTTGTCTGCCCCTGGGTACTGGGGTAAAGGGCTCTCATGTTCTCCCCACAGGTGTGTAAGGGGGGAGAGCTTGGTTTTCTGGCCTCATTGCCTATTTGTAAAGCTGTAGCCTAAAGGGCTCTCCCAAGGCAGCCTGGTCTGAAACTGCTTTAAGAAGCCTCTGACCCTCTTCAGGGTAAGTGCTCAGCTTCCCGTGTGGGTTTGGGGCCAGTGATTCTTGTTGGCATTTATAGACACAATTGGAGATATTTTCTACTTTTCTACAATTCCATACGTTATTGGATAACTCCCTTGTTTTAAGACTCACAGATCTTAAGCTTCTGGCCTGTTTAAAAATGTGGGCTATAATTCTCCGTGCATATTACATTCAAGGCATCCTGAGGCCCAAAGAAGTTAGGTGACTTCCATAATCATTCAGCTCTTTTGCCACATCCAGTGGTCCATGTTAGGTTATTGGCAGCTCTGACTCCTCTGATTCCCTTAAGGGCTGTCCTTTTCTTTTTGTGGCAAGAGGTCAAGAAGTACAGGACACGATGTGGTAGGGATGGCTGAGTGCCAGGGATACAATGAAGAGGGGCCAGCTGATCAGCATAGAACTATTGCAGATGGTTCTCCCCTGTTGTTTTTTTAATGAAACTATTCTGATAATTTAAAATTGTTTATTGGGAAATATATTTTAAAAATATGTAAAAGTATATGCAGAAAGATTTAAATACCCAGAAGGGTTTGTGTGTGTGTGTGGTTTTTTGGTTGTTTTCATTTTGGGTTTTTTTTTTTTTTTATGAAAGAGCAATAAATTCTTCTATTTAAAAAAATATAGATAAGGGAAAAAGGAAGAAATGTCCACCATAGAAAAGTGCTTTTTTTTTTTTTTTAAAAAGATTTATTTATTTATTTATTTGACAGAGAGAAATCACAAGTAGATGGAGAGGCAGGCAGAGAGAGAAGGGGGGGGGGAAGCAGGCTCCCTGCCAAGCAGAGAGCCCGATGCGGGACTCGATCCCAGGACCCTGAGATCATGACCTGAGCCGAAGGCAGCGGCTTAACCCACTGAGCCACCCAGGCGCCCTAGAAAAGTGCTTTTAATTTAATATAAAAAAATACCATAAAAGAAAACCTTTAAGTTTTTAAAAATCAGAGCCTTTTGTCTTTCCTCTATTTTTAGAATATTGGTTTTGACTTTTTTTCCCCTTCCCCTGTCTTGCAGCAGTTACTCTATTTCCCATTTTACATTTACAGTTGACCCTCGCAACAACCTGGGGGATGGGGCACTGGCCCCACGCAGTCAAAAATCCATGTAGAACTTTTGACCCCCCCCCCCAGACTGAACTGCTGATAGCCTGCTGGTTGTCTGGAGGCCTTACCAATGAACTAAACAGATGAACGTGTCTTTTATGTGACATGTATTATATACTGTATTCTTACAATAAAGTACGATAGAGAAAAGTTATTAAAATCATAAGAAGAGCAAATACATTTGCAGTACCTATCAGAAGAAATTCCCATGCAGGTGGCCCCGCACATTTCAATCCCATGTTGTTCAAAGGTCAGCTCTATGTTTTGTTCCTCCTTTTCTGGTAATTGCACTGGGAACATCTGTTTTTGCGCTTTGAGGACAGAGGTGTCATTTCTATGTAGTTATTCCTTCATTGTTTCTATTTCTCTGATGAGGTGAGGGCTGTAGTAGAAGGATGCTACGTGCAAGAGGGTTGAGGGGTTCAGTGGATTTCAGTTGTTCAGGCTGCCTCCTCACACTGCTAAGGCCTTAAGCTGAAGCGAGGGAGTAGGGTAATGTCAAAGAAGACTGGACCAAGGAATGGCCTTCCTGATGGTTATGGAATAACATTCGATCCAGGGCTGGGCTTTCTTAATTCTTGTCCTGTGTCTTGGTCAGCACATCCCCTTGGCCTGGAAGACAACCACTAAGGGGTAATTAGTTCAGCCTGTGAAGGCTATCCAGAGGAGCTTAGAGAAAGTTTTTGTACCATTTGTTGGGAGGTACAGTGTAAAACAAATCTTGGGAGGCCCCTAGACAGGTGAATGGGAGCATTGCCCTTTTTCTAATGCTTGCTTGTTTGTTTTCCTAAACCCATCCTCAGGCCAAAGAACTCGAAACAAGCCGAAAGAGAAGAAAAGCGAGTCCTTGGTCTGGTGCTGCTTCGGGGGGAGAACCTGGTCTCAATGACAGTGGAGGGACCTCCTCCCAAAGATGTAAGTCCGTGCAGGGGGCCAGTACAAGGAAGGCAGCCCTGCTGTGAGCCAGGTTTTGTCTTAGGTTGTCTGCCTTTCACTGCATTACTCACAGGCATCCTCTGGTTTTTGTCTTCCTTTTACAGATAATAGAATCTCAAAGAGGTTATCCCACAAGTAAAGGTAGAGATGGGGAACCTTTTCTCAGCTGATGTACATAGCGAGTCAGGAGAAAAAGTACTTGTGGCCATCTGGTCACTTCTTAATTTGATGACATTTTAGCTGGACTTTTAAAACTCTTAACTGCAAGGGGTGCCTGGGTGGCTCAGTTGGTCAGGTATCCAACTCTTGATTTCAGCTCAGGTCAGGGGCTCAGGGTTGTGAGATTGAGCTACACATCAGGCTCCACGCTCAGCAGGGAGTCTGAGAATTCCTTCTGCCATCGCTGCATGCCCACCCCTGCTCATGTTTGCTCAAAACTCGCTCTCTATCTCAGAATAAATGAATCTTTGTAAAAGGAGTGGGGAGCTCTCTTAAGAAAGGATCAGGAAACCAAAGGGCTCATGAACATTAATTGAAAATGCTGGATTGTGGGGCAGTGCGTGGGTGGCTCAGTCACTTGAGCTGTCAACTCTTGATTTTGTCTCAGGTCATGATCTCTGGGTCCTAGGATCCCACCCTGTGTTGGGCTCCACACTTACTGGGGAATCTGTTTGAGAATTCTCTCTTCTTCCTCTCTCACTCATGAGCACTCTCTCAAATTAAAAAAAAAAAAAAAAAAAAAATCTAAATCCAAATAATAGAAGGTATATATTTTATAAAGTTAGAGAATAATGGTTAACATTTATTAAGCATCTTCTGTGTGCCAAGCACTTTAATATTTTAGTTACTCCTTATACATAGTTTATTGAGATAAATTATTCCCACTTAAGAGATTAAAAAAAACTGAGCTTTAGTGACATGCCTGAGTGTCCTAGCCTTAAGTGGTGCAGCTGGCATTTGGTCCCAGGCATTCTTGGTTCCATAAACATCAGCCCACATTTAGAAATAGAAAAGACTTTAGATCATCTAACCAGGTTTTCATATTTTCATTTTAAGGCATTGTCATCAGAGGAATAGTCTTACTTTTACTTTGACCACATGTGTATTTGGGGTTTTTTTGTATTTAACGCATAATATGTATGCAATACTTTATTCTACTTACTCACTTAACATTGTAAACATATTTCTGGTTGCGGTATACTTTTTATAAGTAATGTTAAAAATATCATCTTAAGTGATGATGGAGTAGTCATCCTAGTCATTTTCTTCTTTTTGGACTTTTACATTGAAGCCTTTCCAGTTAAAATGTTTGCAAGGGATTTACCATATTTTTTGGTTAAAGCATATGTCTATATTTATGACTCTTAGATCTGTTTGTAGTAGAATATACTACTCTTACATAAATCATTGTAAGTCTTCATGACCACAGCTGGTTTTGTCATAACCTCATCATTTACAGATGAGGAAACAGTCCCAGAGCTATAGGATTACTTGTCCACTGTTACCTTCCAGGTGAGAGTCAGAGCTGGGACTGGACCTCGTTTCTCTTTGAGGCCAGGTCAAGTGCTCTTGTCTGCCTACACCCTTCTGAACAGAGCCCTGCCCCTTTGTTGGTTTAATTTTCATAGTGAATATAGGTTGAGTTGTGGTGTATTAATCTCTGGACTTCCTCTTAAGTTCTAGCCTGCTGTAGGAGTGACAGACATATTATCTTGGGTGGAAGAGGAATGGTGTTAACATGTATGGGTCTTTTGATGCCCCATAAATCTTAGGGGCTGTCTTGGCAGTGGTATTCCAACGTGTACTTCTGATTCCCCAGCCTTTTAGTGTATTTCTTTATGTTTTAGACTGGCATTGCCCGAGTGCCGCTTGCTGGAGCTGCCGGGGGCCCAGGGATTGGCCGGGCTGCTGGCAGAGGAATCCCAGCGGGTGTTCCGATGCCCCAGGCTCCTGCGGGACTTGCAGGGCCAGTCCGAGGCGTTGGTGGGCCATCCCAACAGGTAAGGAGTTGGGGAAGGGCACCAACTTCTCCTGGTTAAAATGAAGAATAGAGAGAGGGCCCACAGTTTGGGAAGAGTCCAGAACAATCGACCTCTGACTGTCAGGCTGTCAGTATCTCATTATGCTCTGTACATAGTCCCAGAATCAAGTGAGAAGGAAAACTTAACATTGTAAATTATTTTGTTGCTGTTGAAGTAAAGAGATGCATAGAAGGTGTTGGGGCAGAGTGTTTCCATGACAGCAAAGGGTCTGTGCTGTCTTACAGCCTGTTCACAGTTACACTAACAGTGTGGAGGCTGTCCCTCATTTGGACTGGGCCACCTCAACTCAGGCCTGGAAGATGGGAATGAGCACGCAAGCTTGGTCTTCTCTGGCAGGTGGTTTCAGATAGCCTGATGCTGCGAGTTGTAGCTTAGGGGGTGGGGCGTCTGCTCCGAGTTGTGAGGAAGAGTAGGATGCTGTGTTGTCCTGTGCTTACTTGGCTCCTGTGTCCTCTTAGGTGATGACCCCACAAGGAAGAGGCACTGTGGCTGCCGCTGCAGCTGCTGCCACCGCCAGCATTGCGGGGGCCCCGACCCAGTACCCGCCCGGCCGTGGGGGTCCTCCCCCACCTATGGGCCGGGGGGCACCGCCTCCAGGTGAGGAGCCCATAAGGAGACCATGGCCACGTGATGGGAGATGCCTGAGCTGGATTCATGATGAGACATAATGTTGACTGAAACTGATGAGGAGTTTATGTAATTAAGCAGGATTACTCTGAGATCCAGCCTGGCTGATTGACCATGGGACTAGCTGGACAAGAGCCATAGGGAGCCCCACCTCTGGCTCAAGGCCCAGTTTCTTAGAAGAGACTGGGAGGGTGGAATGGTCCATCTGTCTCAGAACTTGGTGGACAGCTTTGCTATGTTTCCTGCTGCCTTCTCAAGATAGACACTTGAGCTGTATTCTTGGGGCTTTTCTCTTTTAGGAATGATGGGCCCACCACCAGGCATGAGGCCTCCCATGGGTCCCCCAATGGGGATCCCGCCTGGACGAGGAACTCCGATGGGCATGCCGCCACCGGGGATGCGGCCCCCTCCTCCAGGCATGCGAGGTAAGTGCTAGCAGCAGTGACTTGACTTCCCTTAGAGCATGTTGGAATGGGAACTGGAGGGAAGGTTTGGTTTTTGACCATAACCCTCTGGGCTTCTAGGCCTTAAACCGAGGGAAGTGGACTCTTAGAGGGCAACTTTGTCCACAAAGGAAAGAGGGAAAAAGCATTTCTTAAAATCAGCCTTCCCTCCCTCTTAGAGCAGTTAGAGTAGTCCTATACCCAGGGAACTTCTCAGTGTCCAAGGCAGTATTCTTGGGGCACTGTGAAATAATACATTCTAGAAGTCCCCAACAAGGGTCCCAGGATTGTCTTATGCCCTTAGGTTTGATAATGTCTAGTAATTAAGAGGGAGCCCTGGGCTTTGCTGTACTATTTATTTATATATATCTATTTAAATCCAGTTTGAGAAATGCTGGCATAGATTAGCCCTCTCGTTTTATAGATAAGGAAACAGGCCCCAAGAGCTTAGTGTCCTGCGTCCCAGATTGGTGTTCTTTGCACCAAGGCATAGTGGGTGATCTGTGTGTCTAGTTTGGGTTTTTTTTTATGGGTTTTATAATCATAGGAACCCATACCTACCAGAGAAGTCCCCAGTTAGTATATATGTTATGTCCCTCTGATCACTTGGTGACTTTTGAGGGGTGGTATGTGTGGGAGGCTGGGGTGGGGTGGGGTGGGGGCTGGGGCTGGAGATTGGAGTTGCAGATCAGGCACTGACTAAACTTCTTACTCTTACTTCAGGCCTTCTTTGACCCTTGGCCACAGAGTCATGGAAGTAGCTCCACAGAGGTGCGGGCCTGACTACCACAGACCTGTTTGTTTGCTATGCCGTTGTTCTCAGAGTCTCACGGGATTGTCTGGTTTTCCTTTCAGGGCCCCCTCCCCCGGGAATGTGCCCACCAAGGCCCTAGACTCATCTTGGCCCTCCTCAGATCCCTGCCTGTTTCCCGTAAGGCTGTACATAGTCCTTTTACTTCCCTGTGGCCTGTGAAACTAGTTTATAATAAACTCTTAAGAATATTTAAGTGTATCTGGTGTGTCTGTTTAATTTTAGATAATGGGGTGCTTAATAGAGTTAAGAAAGGTTGCCTTGGAAAAGTTAGTGCTAATCTCAGCTGCTTCCCTTATAAAATATTTTACTACACATTCACAGAGATGCAAACTTCATACCGAGAATTCACAAAATTGAACTATGAGATGTTTTCACATATCAAACTGGCAAAGATTAGTTTGTTGAAGTAAACACTCAATGCAGTGTTGGTGATGGTTGTGAATTGGCAATCTTCTTTGGAAGGCACTCATCTTGATAGCCTCTTACGCACTACTTCAGATGATACTCGTTTTCATATGATAAAGTAGGAGGCAGACACTGAAAATGAAAACCAATCGCACTCGGAGAGGAACAGTTTTGGTATAACTTTCTCCCAGCATGACACACATGCATACAGTCTAACCTTTTAGTTGCGGTTCTCCATGATTTCTTCCACCTAAAGTCTACAGTCAGTGGATAAGATGGTCACTGAGCAGTACTCAAGTACTTAGTACTATCAAGCTTCCAAGGGTACAGAAATACGAAATGCACACTATTCTGAAGGTACTGTCTGGGGCAAGACAATTCTAAAAGCAAAGGAGACCTTGAAAAAGTGTTGTACTGAAGTGTTAGAAATTTCTTCAGGAGTGTAAAGGTGGTTCAGCATAATGGAATATACATTAATGGAAGGAAAAAGCCACATGATCGTTTCAATAGATGCAGAGAAAACATTCGATGAAATCCTGACACCCTTCATGATTAAAAACAGCACATTAGGAATGGAAAGGAACTTTGTAAACATGACAAATGGGTTTATTTGAAAAACCCACAGCCAACACAGCCAACAACGGAGGTGCCCTCTTTAAACACTGCTGTTCACCCTTGTACCAGAAGTTAGCCACAACAATTTGGTAAATATACAAAATTAAAGATACAGAGGTTAGAAAAGTAAAACGACAATTCACCATGTAGAGAAAATCCCAAAGAACCCATGAGGAAACTAGAGATGGTCAAGTCTGCAGAGTTGCAGGGTCCAGGATCACACAGAAATCAATTGTGTGTCTACACCAGCAACAATCTGAAAAGGAGATTTAAATCATTGCATTTACAGCAGCATTCCAAAGAATAAAATACCTAGGAATTGTTTAACCAAGGAGGTGAAAGATTTGTACATTGAAACTAAAACATCTTGGGGAAAAAAAAAAAACAACCCTAAATAAATAGACCACTCGTGCTCATGGGTTGGAAGACAATATTGTTAAAATGGCAATACTCTCCAAGATGATGTATATATAGATCGAGTGCAGTCTCTGTGTAAATTCCAACGGCCTCCCCCGCCCCCCAAACAAGTGGATCGAGGTGCCTGGGTAGCTCAGTGGGTTACAACATCTGCCTTTGGCTCAGGTCGTGATCCCAGGGTCCTGGAATTGAGCCCCACGTCTGGCTCTCTGCTCAGCAGGGGACCTGCTTCCTCCTCTCTGCCTGCCTCTCTGCCTACTTGTGATCTCTGTCAAATAAATAAATAAAATCTTAAAAAAAAAAACAAAAACAAGTGGATCCTTCAAATTCCTATGAAGCTGTTAGAGGCCACAATTAGCACAACTTATATTGAAAAATGTTTGGGGCGCCTGAGTGGCTCAGTGGGTTAAGCCTCTGCTTTCAGCTCAGGTCACGATCTCATGATCTCAGGGTCCTGGGATGGAGCCCTGTATTGGGCTTTCTGCTTAGCAGGGAGCCTGCTTCCCTTCTCTCACTGCCTGGCTCTCTGCCTACTTATGATCTCTGTCAAATAAATGAATAAAATCTTAAAAAAAAAAAAAAAGTTCAAAGTTGGATGTTTCACGCTTCTGATTTTACAACCCAGTAAAAATCTTCAGTAATCAAAGCAGTGTGATATAAACATACAGACCAATGGAATAGAATTAAGAATCCAGAAATAAACCCTTGCTTATATGACTAACTTATTTTTGACAAGTGCTAAAACTTTTTATTGGAATAAAAAGTCTCTTCATCAAACAGTGCTGGGACAATTGGATTTAACTAGTGCAGGAGAATGAAGTTGGACCTCTGCCTTGTTCCCAGGTCACTCATTAACTCGAAATGTATCAAAAATCTACATAGAAGGCTAAAACGATGAACCTACTAGAAGGAAACAGGTCATTCTTGACCTGGAGTCTGGTGATAGATTCTTAAGTTTGACACCAAAAGCACAAGTAAAACGAAACAATTTTTGTGCATCAAAGGATATTATCAAGAATGTGAAAAGGCAGCCTACAGAATGGTAGAACAATATTTGCAAATCCTATATCTGATTTGGGTTTAATATCCAGACCATATAAGGAACTTTTACAGCTCAATAGTAAAAAGATAATAGCCCAATTTAGCACTTAAAAAAATTATTTATTTATTTATTTGACAGATCACAAGTAGGCAGAGAGGCAGGCAGAGAGAGGAGGAAGCCGGCTCCCCTCTGAGCTCTCGAGAACCTGATGCAGGGCTCGATCCCAGGACCCTGGCTCAATCCCAGACCCTGGGACCACAACCCCAGCCGAAGGCAGAGGCTTTAACCCACTGAGCCACCCAGGAGCCCTGATAATAGCCCAATTTAAAAGCAAAAGAATGGAACAGATTTCTTCAAACAAGATCTACACATAGATAACAAGCACATGAAAAAGATTCAGCATCACTGGCTTAAAGAGATGCAAATTAAAACCACAGTGAGAGACCATTTCACACCCACTAGGATGGCTATCATGGACGATAAGGGCGGGGTGGAGGGGGCTAACTGCTGGCTGCGAGCATGTGGGGAAATAGGACCCCTTGTGCATTGCTGGCAAGAATATAAAATGGTGCAGACAGAATGGAAAACAGTTTGGCGGTCCATCAAAAGGCTAAACATAGAAATACCATACGATCTAGCAATTCCACTCCTAAGTATATACCCGAAGAGAAATTAAAATCTATGTCTATGCAGAAACTTGTATGTGAATGTTTATAGTACATTAATCATAAAAGCCACACTGTGGAAACAACTCAGCTGTCCATCAGTGGGTGAATGGATACACAAACGGTGGGATATGATATTCAATAAAATATTATTCAGCCATAAAAGAAATGAAATATTGATACATGCTGCCATTTGGATGAACCTTGAAAACACTGTGCTAAGGGAAAGAAGCCAGATGCAGAAGGTCACATTATAGGATTCTTATTATTTGAAACATTCAGAATAGGTAAGATCATAGAGACAGCGAATTAGAAGTTACTGGGGCATGGGGACAGGGCCAAGGTCGAATGGAGATGGATTACGTAGTGGATATATTGTGTTTTTATGTGGTGATGAAAAAGTTTTGTAACTAGAGATAGATAGCTGGTTATTATATAACATATTGAATACAACTAAATGCAATTGAGTTCTACCGGTCAAGTTAATAAAGTAGTTACTTACATGTTAAAGGATTTCACCTGAATTAAAGAAGAAAGAAGGGAAAAGAATTTTTTGATTACAAAAAAATTGGAAAAAAAAAAAGGGAGTTTCTTCATGTAAAGAGGTTTACCAAGGTTTTTTACTGTGGGAAGGATATTTCAGCAGAGGAAAAGGCTGAGGAATAAGGACATCAGGGAGGTGAGCTTGGCGGCAGCTTTTGGCAGAAGATTGCATGGTGGGCTCAAGACAATGTCATAGGAACTTATGTCCCAAGCAGCAGCAAACTGCAAAGCAGGGCTGGGGCACCCCTCCGGGGAGCCTCCCATTCGCTTATCAGACGTGGCCCAAAAGAATTTTGTACTCTTAGCCTGAGCTGAAAGGCATGGACTCTTCTTTGACCATTCAAATAATACACGTTTTCCTCAACAAAGGAAAAATGTAGTCACGAATTTCCTAGTGATTAGCAAAGTAAAAATACTGTCTGCTCAAAACTAATTGAAATCCAAATTGTGCTTGGTCAGACCCACATGCAAACTCTTCTGTAGTTCATGTATTCTGCTTGTTTCTTTTAAAAATATTTTATTACAGAAAGCTCATTAAAGAATGAAATCTACTTAAAGAAGGAAATCTACTTCGAGGGGAACAGGAAAGGAAGGAAGTTCCCACTGTATACCATGTAGAACTTTTAAACTAGGAACCATGTGAGCACTTTCCCTAGTTAAAAAAAAAATTCAGTATTAAAAAAAAAATTCAGGGCACCTGGGTGGCTCAGTGGGTTAAGCCGCTGCCTTCGGCTCAGGTCATGATCTCAGGGTCCTGGGATCGAGTCCCGCATCGGGCTCTCTGCTCAGCAGGGAGCCTGCTTCC